>NC_133453.1:52246484-52553429 GCF_048565385.1 Saimiri boliviensis | reverse complement strand
TAAGTTTTACCTGACATGGGAGCCTTCATAAGAAAATTAAGACCCAAAGAAACAGTTAAACCTAGTGCTTTTATAGTGGGTAGGATGAAGAATAAAGAGTCATAGAGAACTATGATAGGGCAAAAACAGTATGATTTAATGGCATTAAACTGGGGCAACTTAGCAAAGGCAGTATGTTCAGATTCTTCTAGGCATCTCTATGTCTTTTGAGATAAGGATGCTCGTTTCCTCTGGGTATAGGGAAGGCAGTATCTCTCAGATGGGGTCTTATGATTTGCTTCAGGAGAGGATGCAGAAAATCCTTCCTAGATTTCATGACTGGCCTGGGGAGAAGGGTAGCAGAAGATCACAGAGACCTCCCTGCTTCTGCTACTTTCTCAGATTCCTTCTACTTAAAACATTCTGAAATATGTCAAGATGCCATTGTTTTGGAGTAGCAAGTCCTGAACTTGATCGATGCCTTAGCACATATTTTCAGAAAAGTTAAGCCATCTCAGAAAAAGAAAAATTATAACTAAAAGAGATTATAAACATTTAAAAATATTTATTACCTAAAAGTAAGTTAATTTTTACAAAATATATTTTATAAATGTTCATATATCTACAGAACATTACTCATGAAAATATATCTTTTAAAGTTCCTAAATAAATTACAGATATCAGTAATGTTTTATGCAACCCTTTCTATCTGAAATATTTGATTCTTTTTCATTAACCTATTAAGAATCTGTTAATTACCTTTTATTTGGATGTCTATTTATCAATACCATACACTTGCTGCATATTTATTATGTAGCAGGCTCTTTGCTAACTTTTAAATTGATTTTCTTGTGTGATCCTCACTGTAGCCCCATAATATAGACATTATTACTATGTTAAAAAGTTGAGAAATCTAAATGAGGCTAAGAAGGATGAAATAATTTTCCCAGGATTATATAGCTGGTTAGTGACCAAACTAGGAGTTAAATTTCTATAATCTGACTGCAGTGGTGGCACATTTAGATGTTTTCATGGTTATAAAAATACATATTCCTTGAAATAATGCCTATGTATTTTTTTCAAAATCAATGAGCATAAAAATTATTCAAACAACAATTTGTATGGTTTATATGCTACATCTTTCAATCAGCATTTCAAATCATGTACATTTTACTTCCAGATTGTAACAAATAAATCTAACAACCAGTAGGCACCAAGAGGACGACAGACATGATCAATCTCCCCTCTCCTAGACACTCATCATCAAACAGCTTAAGCACTTTCGTTTCTGTCTTTGCTTTTCCACTTCTCAGTTCTTATTAAAATAAGTGTGCTTGGGGCTTTATTATCTCTAGCCTGCTTTGTTTTACAAACTTCTACCATTTTCCTTCTTCAATCCATCATATCTATCAGAGCCAGTGTTGGAAAAAAGAAAAAGAAAACACTGTTTCTTTCCACTCCTATGCTTGATAACTCCATGGAGTTCTGAAACAAATGCACACTTCTCAGTCAGCCTTCAGGACTTGATAATCACATCTTACTCTTTCACTGTGTTCCAGAACTTTGTGCAAGAAAACTGCTCCTTGCTTCTGCTCCTTGCTTCTGCGATGGGTTTTCCACCAAGAATGAGCCCCTTTTCAGTAAACGTACTCAGATTTTGCTCTTTTATAAATCCGTGGCTCAACCTCTTCCACATGAAAATTCAGCATTTCATGTTAAATTCTACATAGATATTTGAAAATAAATCATGCTTATAATAATATTTTATTTTGATTATTCAGTCATGGAATTGCAGATTCTAAGAAATGGAAGAAATCTAGGACATTATTTAATTTTACATGTTTCAGATGAGGAAGCTGCGGCAGTCAGTATAGCAATACTGACATTTATATTTTAATACATTGTTCTTTTATTTCCAAATATTACACACATTTTTTTTTTAGTGTTTGGGAAAATCATTACCAAATAGTTATTGATTGATCAGCACTTGTTTAACATAAACTTTAAAGTTTTCCTAGACTAGTACATATCAGAATCATCTTGAGGGCGTGTTAAATCAATTAGCTGGGTCCCATTCTCAAAATTTCTAATTCAGTAGGTTTGGGGTGGAGCCTGAGAATTTGTCTCAAACAAGTTCCCAGGTGATGTTGAACCTGGCCATCCAGGAACCATACTTGGAGAAGAGGTGGCCTAGGCTACAATCTGACAAATATAATAACAACCTATCATAAAAAGTGTCATACCTCTGTCCTTAATTTTTCTTTCATTCTATTTTCTTAATTTAATATACAGTAGTATAATATCAGGAGAAAAATAAAACACATTTGTTTTGTGTTATTTTGGTTTTAGTTTACCTAATTTGTTATGTATAAAACATTGGCTGTTCCTTTTATAAATTACTGATTTAATGAACTTAAATGCACTATTTTGATAACTATGATAATTGAGGTTACTTTCCTTATGAAATGAAAAAATTGGTTTATTCAATATTATTAAAATATATCCCTGCCCAGGTTAAAGAAAGAAGAAGAATGTTGAGATAAAGGCTATTGATTAGGACCATTAACTAATTAATGCTTCATTCCTCACTACTGAGTAAAATCTGCCAATAGAACAAAATGTCATATCTTTGAGGACTTCCTTAGAGGTACAAAGTGCAGTCACAGCAGTACATAAATGAACAGGCCTAGCAGAAATGACCTCATTTCAGATTAAGAGAGCAAGCTGCCCTAGAATTTTCATTGCTAATGTGCCAAATTCATACCATGCTGTGTCATCGATTTTTATTAAATACAAATTGAGAAGTTGTTGTACATTGCAAAAGGAAGCCACTTATCTTTAAACAGCAAATTTATTAGAGAGTGACTAATGCAGGCATTCTATCACTATTGCTAGAAATCTGTGTCTGACATCTGTTATTTTTGTCTATTTTTATTTTCTGCATATGTTCAGATTGTTTTAGATGTGCCATTGTAAACGTATAACCAAAGCTTTTTATCTCAGTAGCACCTCCTAGAGCAAATAGAGTCTGCCAAGGAAGCTGGCAAAATCAGAGCCTACATCTACACAAACACTGGGACCTGAGATTCATTCATATATATATATCATACCTAACACATAGACTAGGAAGAAAAATTTAGAGAAAGTGTAAAAAAATTATATATAGTGTATAATTCAATTTTATTGTGAAGTATATTTAGAGTTTCCATAGCCAAACATCTATTTAATGCTGGCTCTCAAAACATCAACAAAGCAACCTCTTAAAAATATTAAGCTGAGTTTCTTCCTTATCATACTTAAGAGAACTATCTTGACAAAATTTTAGTGACATCCCAGAGGGGAGAACACAAAGTCTAGACATTGAAATCGTGAAGTCACTTTTAAGGCAGTTATTTCAACATGGGGACTTGGTTAGGGTTGTGTAATGATCATGATTTAACAGTTTATAAGCAGTAGACACACTAAGGAGAGGATGATCAGGCACGGAGTCCAAAGAGTCATGGAGAATAAATTGTTGTTTTATGCTTTTCTGTGGAAGAATTAATGAGTCCTTGAGAAAACTTGTGGAATAAATGAAAAATAAATTTATCATTTTTCTCATCCTGGGCAAGTATTTTCAGGAATTGTAAAGTTAAGTTGATGAAGATAGCACAATACTACAGTTACGTTAATATAGACAGTAAGCTATGCAGTAGATTTTTATTATCACATCAGTGAAAAATTCTCAAATTCTTACAGAAATTATCTCTGAACTGATGCTTTTGCTCATTCTTCATTAGGCCATTCCAGTGATTCTGCTTCTGGTGCAGTGTGCAATATAAACAGTGAATCCTATCGTCACAGGCTCATTTCTATAATTCTTTGTGTGTGTGTGACATGGGTTGTTTGGTTAAATTGTACGTAATGTGGAATCTCAAGACTGCGTATGAGCCATTCTATAATCCACATATAATGGCCCTGGGATCCCATGGTCACAGATTCATTTCTACAATTCTTTTTTTGTAACATGGATTGTTTGGTTAAATAGCATGTAATGTGGGATCCCAGGACTATGTATGAGCCATTCTGTAATCCACATATAATGGTCCAGGCTGAGGCTCTGCAAGAAAGGCAAATCCACATTGAGCAAACAACCCTATTATTGTTAGGGTAAAGTCCTGGCCCTTAGAAGGTGGCAAGAGATGAATGTAACTGACATGAGCCAAGTGGCCAAGTTAGTCTTCTCAAGGAATTACACCATATTTAGAGCTCATTTTTTGTTGTTGTTGTTGTTGAAAGACTGGACATTCAGAGGCATCAGGAGCTAGATCAACTTTAGAGTCAATGGGAGGTAGATCAGTGGGAATCGATACCTTTTAGTCTACATGTAGCATCACTCTGTCAATGTTGTCAGTTTGTTCATAGGCCCATGATGTCAGTTGCATGGTGACGGAGGATTGTTCAGTGGTCCTTCAGCGTGAATAAATTCTCATAGATGTGAATGTGTGATACAAAAATCTTTACTTGCTGTGACCCCAACTATACATCTATTTATGTGCCTTTACCCAAAAGTTACTGTCTCTAATTTTTATTCTTTTTCCTTCCAGGTTCTTCCAAAACAGCCAGTCCATTGATAACTGCCCAGTAATCCATGCTTATTCTTGGCTCTGATCATTTTTTCTTTCATTTTAAATAGATGACCAGGCACACTGTAACTCTCTCCACTGTTTAGTAAGGTTATCCAGGAATATGACAGTAATGCAACTTGCATCCATTTTTGGTTTGCAGCCATATATCCAGCCAACCTATATGTAAACCAAATTTAGATTTCTTCATCCTCCCTCAGCTGGTTAAAAAGAATGCCCTTGTGGCCAAAAGTCTAGTGAGAAGAAGAATTCTGTGTAGCTATGGTTCATGATATGGGGTTTCTGGCAACAACACAGATCTGCCAGACCTATGGCTCTAACGGCAGAACTGCTTGAATGACAGCCTTGACCTGCTGTAGTCCTCTTTTCTAGTCCAGGCCTAAGCAAGGCTTGTAGTTTTCTGTGTCATCCAGTATTTCTACGTGTACAACCTGTCACTTTCACCATCCAAAAAGGCCTACCAGATGCTGTGCTTTTTAATGGTGAGTGACATAACACAATTCTCAAAGATTGGGCATTGCAAATGATTAGAGACCAGCAACAGCATTAGGAGTTGTGAGTTTTTGACTTTTGTAAGAACACAGATTGGCAAGTAATAATGAGAGCCCATCCTGTGTAAGAGTTTAATATTGACAGTTCCAGAATTTCTGCAATGTTATTCTACTGGTGGGCACATTTGGTCCCCAACTATCATGTCTGTTATGGTATGGGGTGGAGTCCTAAGAATGATCAAGGGAACTTATTTATATTTATAAAATTAAACATGAAAGCCCCAGTTCTGATATCAGAACTGATTTCTCAGAGGTGTGTGTGTATTTGGGTATGTGTGTGTCTGTAAGAAAGAGATAAGAAACAGACATTTAGGGGGAAATTGTTATATGCTTTATAAAGACAATGATTCTGTGTGTAACAGAGACAAAGTAGGAAACCCCAACCAGAAAGAAAACATCCTTTAGTCTTATCTTTTGATATTCATGATTATCTTCTTTAATTCCCTGCTTCTCCCCAGCTCCATTATTCTCTAACAGCTGACCGCTTAAATTCTCAAGTACAGCAAAGTGCATAGTTTCACCTTTTACTTTCTCATCCTCTTGGACCTCTAAGCCGTAGCTATAGCAAGGAAATAAGCCACTGCAGTCAGAAGGAGCCTGATTCAACCTCTCCTATGTGTAGCATGGATAGATTTGGTCACATACTGGGGTATTCATTTCCTGCTACTACTGGAACACATTACCCCAAACTTGGTGGTGAAATAAAACCCACAAATTTAACTCTTACTCGAGTGGTCAGAAGTCCAAAATCTGTTTTACTGGTCTAAAGTCAAGGCGTCATCAGGGCTGAGTCCTCTTGGAGGCTCTAAGGAACCATCCATTTCCTTGCTTTGCTAGGCTACCTGCTTTATTCGGCTTATGACCCCTTCCTCTATCTTCAAAGCCAGCAGCATAGCATCTTCAAATTGCTCCCTTTCTCTTCTATTTCTTCTGTAAGCACATTTATTTCTACTTTTCTGTAGTCAAATACTCCGCCTCCTTTGTATAAGAAAACTTATAATTGTATTGAGGGCCTACCCAGATAATCCAGGGTAACTTCCATTTTAAGATCCTTAATTTAACCACACCTGCAAAGTCTTATTTTTTTCCATCTAAGGTCATCAGTTCCTGAAATTAAGACATGAATATATTTGGAGAGCATTTTTCAGCCTACCACAACCAGTTATGACCAAAGTTGCCAGATGGAATCCTTTACTCATCTTCACTGTAATTTTTGTTCATGATATTTGATTCATCTGTCACCATCTCTTCAGCATGGAAAACATACCCTTTAACTATAAACAGGCCTAATGAATCAAAGGAAAAACATGTACAAAATTCTTCCTGTGGCTGGCAGATTATTTTAAGCTTTCATCCTTAGTTACCTTTGTAATTTATTTACTTCAAGAAAATGGTATGAAAATGAAAATAGAGTGAATAATTTGAAGTTATTTTCCTCAATCTATGAAATAAATTTCAGTCATTATAAGCATTCAAACGAGTAGCTAAAGATAAAATGCTCAATATCATCTTTCTATTCTCCTTAGTAATCAGTTTTCCTGACTACATTTATAATCTTATTTATCCTTCAAAATGTTCTCTAATATTACTTGAAAGTATTGTATATTGTGCTAAGAGCAGAAAGACTCTATAGTAGTATAAAACACTGAAAAGTCTAACAATTTTAAATGGTAACATTATCATATTCAATTCCTTCAGGATTTAAAACAGCATTCAATTTATATTTAAAGTACTGATGCATTAATATCTAATGAGAAGATATCTTTTTTAAAAAGTTTCTGCAAACTATATACCAATTCAACACGTTTGAAATGAGTTTTCTAGTAAAGGTACTATACATAACTTATTAGTTGCTATTAACATTGCCTTCCAATCCAGGTATTCTAAGGATATAGTAGAAAGTGGGAAAACCAGTGTACAGAAAGAAATAGATTTCATTGAGTAAGAAAATTCATTTGGTATTTTAAGTCTGAAGAATTATAATACTTCCTTATATATGTCTTTAATGACCTCAAGAGAGCTAAGACATAGTTCATTATCAGAAAAGAAGTGGTGTAAAAGGAAAAAATGTGAAACTGGATATTATATAGTGAATTATTAAATGAATGCATAAATGTTAGTGTAAAAAAAGTGTTTTTCACTTTCATATGAATAAAAGATTATAAGTATATATGTATGTATTTTCTTAGAATTATAGCTAGCAAATTAAGAAGCATTATTTCACTATAGTAGCCAACATTAATGTTTTAAACTTCATAGAATGATAGAATTCTTCATTTTATATCATAGTGGCCTGATACTATTCTATAATATATCATGGCAGAGATGGCTGGCTGTCACCAGATCCATTTCCTTTTTAATTTATGAACAAAGTTGAGCTACTTTTCTAACATTCTTTTTGATTAGATGTGCTCTTACAGCTCAATATGGACAATGGAATGTATGATGGCTAATACTGAGTGTCCACTTGATTGGATTGAGGGATACAAAGTATTAATCCTGAGTGTGTCTGTGTGGGTGTTGCCAAAAGAGATTAATATTTAAATCAGTGGGCTGGAGAAGGCAGATCCACCCTTAATCTGGTAGGCACAATCTAATCAGTTTCCAGCAATTATAAAGCAGATAGAAAAACCTGAAAAGGAGAGACAGGCCTAGCCTCCCAGCCTACAACTTTTTCCCGTGTGGGATGCTTCCTGCCCTCTAACATCATATTCCAAGTAATTCACTTTTGGGGTAAGAACTGGCTCCCCTTGCTCCTCAGCTTGCCATATCCTGTATGGGACCTTGTGATTGTGTAAGTTAATACTTAATAAACTCACCTTCATATATATATGTGATATAATGTATCATATATGTATGTGAGATATGTCTATTCTACTAGTTCTGTTCCTCTAGAGAACCCTGACTAATACAGGAATGTAAGCAAAGGTATATCATTTTTATGTCTTCTACATGGGACCATTTATGAACTTTCCTTTTGAACTGACATGATGTAGAGGGGCAAAGTGATCTTAGAAGCCATATGTTGATGACAGTATAGCAGTTCAATGGGAGAGGTGTGTGTTCTTATGTAATATCTTAGAGAAGAACCATGAATCAGAACTTTGGGAAAGTAAGAAATGAGCTACTATTTTGTTTAAGCCAACATACACTTGTATGACATTGAAGCTACTATTACACTAAATAGCATAATTTGCTACTGTTTGCTTGAAAACACAAAACTCAAATAAATGAGCATATCTTCTATTTAAAGAAATTAAGCTGAATCAATTGGCTATACATGATGGATCTATCTTTAAAGTAATATAAAACAGCATCTTCTTTGTTTTTAAGAAACATGATTTAGGCTAACAAATATTAATAACTTTAGGATATCAAAAACATCTAAAATAATTTGGACCAAAAAGAGGGAGTTGATAAGGAAACAGGATGAACAGAAGCAAAACACAGCACATAAAAAAAAAAAAAAACTTTTATAAGATATCAGGTATTTGTAACTGTTTATTGAAACTATAAGCCTATCTTATAACTATCTCAAACTGTTTACATACAAAACCCTACCAGTGCTACCCTGGGGCTATTCATTTATAAATCCACCACTTTGAACTCTCTCCCTGTCTCAAATTAACATTTCCAAAGAGGACCTGCAGAGCAGTATTTCCCCAATGTACAAGTAGACCTGGACTATTTTATCAGCCGGAATTTTTACAAAGTTTCTAAACAGATTGAGTCTTCTTGCCTCAATCTAAAGGGTGTTTGAAATGTTAGAAAGCATTTCAGAAACACATTTGCAGAAAAAATAAAACAACAAACAAAACATAGGTAGTATATTTCTCAGCACACATTGCAAGTAACTTTCAAAGATCATAGCTGTAAATCAATGGCGACTGATGAAAGCATCAGGCATTGTAAACATTCAAGCCCAGAAATGTCATCAACAACATATCCCTCTATTTTTTAAAAATGCTTTCAGTTTTGTAAAAAACTTATTTATAACAATACCAATTCTCAGACTATTTCTAAGAAGGATAAATATGATAAAATATTGCTTTCAATTGTTCAAGTGGAGAAAAATGTTCTAGTTTCTAACTCTGCCATTTATCATTTAGCAGAAGCTCAAACAAATGATAACAAATAGTCAAAAAGGGGGAAAGACTAGCTTAGAGCTGAAGAAATATGTTCATGCAGTCTTCACCAGGGTTTCCTCAAGATTTTACAAAGTACTGATTTAGTCTTTGTAAAGCGGCCTTAACAACTTCACTAGGGATATGCTAATCCCACTGTCCGGCAGATGGAATGCTAATACTTTGGCAACTGTCAGGGAAGGATCCTCTACAAATTGCTTGTTACTTCGTTGTGATTTTGAAACATCCTCTTGAGAATAACTGTCATTACACTCCTTAATGCTACATTATAACTCATAGACTCTGACATGTTATTTAGCTGAGACAGCGGATTATTAGCCAAACTGCTTTGAGAGATTTTATCATTTAGAGAATTCCAAAAATCAAATTAAATAAATAAACTACAGCATAAAGACAGATTCAATCCCTCTATGGATGACTGACTTTTACCTATGAACTAAACTATTGGGTTTCTGTTTGTTTGTCTCTGCTCAAGAGCAAGTCATTCAATTGACCTAAATGTACATAATGAGTTATATATTAACCAAAATGGTAGCTCCAAGACTTATACCTTCTTAAACCATCTTTTGGCAAAGTATCAATCTCTAATCAGCTGATTATTCAGGAAAAGCAGCTGTCTAAATCATCCAGTAACTCTGATTAGTTAATTTGTGTGACTGCGCTGGTTTCATACAACATCAGCACATCTTGGTTACTCAAACATTATTAAAATCAATTATGAATACTGGGAATAGCAAAATGAAGAGGTCATTATTGGTTCCGCTGATTATCTGAGGAGATATTCCAGGCAAATTTCAAGCTAATCACAGTATGTTTACGGAAGGGAAGGAAAGATTGAGGAAGCTTCCTGATCAATGGCGATAGCCAGTGGTGTGCTGACTGTCAAACTTTTAAGAAACTTTGTAAGCCAGTTAAACACAACTATTATTTTAAAAATAAGTTACATAACCTTACAATTAAATAAATTATACTAAAATTGAAATACATACTCAAAAACCATCATTTCATAATAATTTTACTACATTTAACTTTTATCTATGTTCTTGGATTTGTCATTGCTGTAAGAAAAAAATACTGTGTAACTTTGTACTGGCTCACCAGATTCCTGAAAAATTAACAATCAGTTGTCAAAAGCTGAATGGTGATAGCTTCAGCACACCACTATCTCCATTGATCAAATTCCTTCACAATTCTGAGTTCAGTGATGACTCATTGATAGCTTAGAATTGGCCATAGTGAATGGATTTACATTACAGAAATACTAAATTTGGTATTTATATAGCTGCAGATAATCATCATTCCATTGCAAACCTATAGGGCTATTTCATACCTCTGTAACCAAACACAGAACCTGTCTGCTAATTCTGAGTTGGCAAATATATGAAAACTCCAGTTTCACAAGTGTTATAATAATCAACAGTTATATCACTGAATTAGCTTAATAAATTATGTAGGACATAATGTATGTTTGTTTGAATGCAAATTCCAGAGCTTTTTGACTAGCTGGGGTTTTAGCTAATAAATACTGTAAAATATAACTAAGTCCAATAAAAGATAAAAGCTGTACTTGGAAGACAGATAAAACCAACTGAATTTTACAAATGGCAGTATCACCACCCACTTATTATTTAATGACAGAATATTCATTAAAACATGGCAGGATAACTTAAATAGCTAAAATTGATATATAAGTATCATTTGGAGTAATACTTCCCCAATAGATACAAATTTCTTCAAACTACTGTACTAAGCTACGGAGTTGTTTTCACTGAACTTAACAATGGTTTTGAATTTTATCCATTGAACTTGTACAAAAATCCTTATTTCTTCACAATTCTCCTTAGATATTGTTCTAAAGAGTCTGAATTATTTTAGTGTTATTCTGTTATAAGCATCTTAGTCATCATCTCACTGTCTATAATCCGAGAAGGAAGGAATCATATTTGTGACTTGTTGTCAAGTTTAATTATCAACCTGCTAGGCAGAACTGCACTTCCTGCAAGTGTAAAAGTCTCCTGTTACGTTAGCCTGCTCTTCCAGTCACATAAACACTGTCACTTCCAAGCCTTGCCCTCGTAACAGCAGACTGCTAGATCTTTCCTTAGCAACACTTCCTTTTCTACTCTGTTAGGTTCTCTTCACTTTCAAAATTAATTCTCAACTAACTTGGACAACATGTGATGTTTATTGCCTTCAAAATGATTTGTACCTCAGTAAATTATACCCAATCAGATGTCTGCTTTGCATATCGAAAGCTATTACCTTTTTTCTTTTGTTACTAATAGAATTTATGCATTCTTTAAATTATTCGCTTAAGCTTTTTTTAAAAAAGTAAATAGTACAGTATAGAATTATTTTGAAAAGTAAAATAAAATAAAGAGGCCAGGCTTTTTAAGCATATAAAAATTTAGAATACAGAGTAGCCATTTTTCAAAGAAAAAAAGCATTGCCCTCCAAAACGTCTTTTAGAAATAAAATTTTAAAATACAACTATTGTTTACCTTCTTTTGCAATAATCATGATAATTATGTTGGATGATCATAATAAACAAATTCGCTCAAATTCAATTCATTGGCAATGGAATCATCCTACTTCATCCACCCACCCTCAACATGTTTTGTTCCAACATTACACACAAAAACAGAGTCTCTTTTACAGAAGACTACATTGTTTTGGTGTACTGTTATTTTGAAACCAGAGATAGGAATGCAAAACAAGTCTATTTAGAATGGATTGTCAAAACAACATCTGGTTTTGACAGATTTTGCTTAAATTGCTGATTGTTCAGCATCTGAAATTGCTTTCCTCCTGGTACTTTTTTTTTAATATGAACATGAAGTTTTCCACTAAGATATGTCATAAATAAGATTCTTTCTCTTCTAGCCTTTTCAAATGAGAATTAATTCAAAGACTTTAAACAGAAGAAAAAGAACACTAGATTATATGGCTATTACACAAGGATCTGAAACCTGTGGGGTCAAACTTGGAAATCTGTTTTTCTTACCCATGTGTATACATCTAGTTAAAAAATGTGTGTGTGTGTGTGTGTGTGTGTGTGTGTGTGTGTGTCTTTATTCACTTTTTATATTCCTATTAATTTCAACTTATTGAAATAAAGGGATCAGCAGGATATTTGTATCATATTTCTATGCTACAGTTTTTCTGCTTGACTACAATAAAATATACATTTCTCACAGACAGTATACCATAACCACTTAGAGTGTACAAAATCTGCATGCATTTGGTTATCTGAATCTATAAATACATGAAAAAATAAGCATTGTCTTGGTTTTTATTTCCATTATAGACAGTAAAAAGGGATACAAATAGGGCCACGGTACAATGATTTAACTATAGGAGGAAAAAGCTTTATTACTGGAGAAACATTTGTGAAGTTTACAACCCTGAGACACTCCTGAAATACTGAGTTTTAATCAGATTACAGAAGGCTCCCATTCCTCCACACTATACCACATACCAATGGTGCTTTCATATGATAGCAGTGGGTTCTAAAGTTGAACTAGCTGTAAGGCACAAACTTTCTAGAAGAGGTACTTAGGAAAAGCCCAAAATCAAGAGCACAGGCAAAAACAAAATCACTAATGGAATTTGAAGACTCTAGAACTACAACAAAAATAAAGAATACCTTTTTTGGGTTCATCGGTGGACATAACACAGCCAAGGAAATAAGCAGCAAACTTGAAGGTAACTTAATGGAAGCTTCCTAAACGGAAAAGCAAAGAGAAAACAACAACAAAACTGAAAACAAAAGCTGAATGTGAATACTCAAAATAATTTCAGAGGATGTAATATATGTGTGAACATAATATCAGAAGAAGAAACAAAAGGAAAAACAGAAAAAAACAGAGAGGAAGAAATATTTGAAATAGTAATGGCCAAGGACTTTTACAGATAAATGACAAACACCAAATCACAGACGCAGCAAGTTCAGAGAACATCAAGCAGAATAAAGACCACAAACCCCACAGGTGGGCATTATCATTAAAACTGCAGAAAACTAAAAAAGAAAAAAAAACAAATTCTTTCAAGAAGTCAAAGAAAAACTACCTCTTACTTACAGAGAAACAAGGATAAGAATTATAATGGCCTTTTGTGCTACAATTACAAAGATATTTGGTCTTTATCCCCCGTTCCTGGCTCAGAGCTGCTAAATCCCTTGGAATTTCCTGAGTGATAAGAATAACTTTGTTATGCCACCAAAGTTACACATGTGTAATATATTGTATTTTATATACACACACATATTTACATGTATTTATTTGTATATATGTGTGTGTATGTATGTGCACATCACATATACATACACACACACACACACACATACACACACACACACACACACACATACACACAAACATTTTTTTAAACCAAGTATCCCCTTTGTTAATTGAGTACTATTTCTTCACATTTACTGTCTGCCTGGAAGTGCCTGCATATAGTAAATGATAAACATTAGTGAGAATAAATTACTAAGCTTTCCAAATAAGAATACATATATTTGAATGTATGTGTTTTTTTAATTCAAAAAACATGATGTACTTAGGTGTTTATACATTTCTCCATTACTCAGTACGTTTTGATAAGAGCTTCTTTGGTAAGCTCTACCAATGACTTATTTTGAACATAGGAAAGCAGACTGATTATTGATACTCTCACCTTATTTTATTTTATTTTTCCTAAAGGCTACATGCATAGCCTGATAACCCAAATGATTCAAATAACAAGTTCAAACATATTTAAATATGCTTGTCTGAAAGGTGATTTTTACCTTAAAATATTTACCTAAATTGGAGACATTTAAAGTGATGTACTATAAGTTTTTCAGGCTAGTCCCAAAAGTGAGTTTTAAGAGCAAGCATATGAAAGTATAAATATGAGACACTTTGGCAGTGTCTGCCAGATCATGATCTCTGCTGCATGCCTTTTCCATTCCCGTGGTTAGGGGCCCCAAAACATGATGTTGGTACCATATGCTTATGGCCCCCCTTACAAGTGATCACCACAGAAACAGACATCCATGGTTGGGATGAGATCAAAGATAAAAATATGTAATTATGGAATTCTAAGTAGCTGCATTCCACTAAGTAAAACAAAACCTGCAAAGTTGGTTAGTATAAAAAAAAATAAGATGACAGAGAAAATGTCTTTTATTAGTCATTAAAAAGACTTTCCAGTTCCTTGCTACAGAGGCTGCCTTAGACCTGGACACTTCCCTATCCTTAGGTTACATGATATTTCCCAGCAAAACGTTGGGCTCAGCAAAATGAAACTCCGAAGCATGGTGCTTTGACTTGCTGAGTACAACTCACTCTTGAACAATGGAGGACTTATGGGCACCAGCTCCCCGACACAGTGAAAAATTCACACATACATTTTGATTCCCCTAAAACTTGACTACTAATAGCCTACTGTTCACCAGAAGCCTTAGCAACAATATGAACAATTACTACATATTTGGTATGATATATATATTGTATACAATATTCTTATAAGTACGCTAGAGAAAAGAAAATGTTATTGAGAAAAACAAAAAAGAGAAAATATGTTTACTATGTATTAAGTGGAAGTGGATTACCCTAATCATCTTTAGGTTGAGTAGGCTAAGAATGAGGAAGAGAAAGAAGATGGGTTGGTCTTGCTGTCTCAGAGGCTGAAGAGGTAGACAAGGTGGAAGTGAGGCAGAAGAGGCAGGCATACTTGGTATAATTTTTATTTTAAAAAATCTGGATATGAGTAGACCATTGCAGCTCAACACTGTGTCGTTCAAGGATCAACTGTACATTGCACTGAGGAAACAGCCTCAGAACCAAGGTCTCTCTGCCCTTCTCCCACACCAGCTTCTCATCTTTTGCTTCTCTGCCTCTCCTGAAGCACAGAGAGGGCCTTTTCCGAAAATTTCCTTATCTGGCGAAGGAAAATTCCTCCAGAATAAATGCAGTTGTCTTGGGGCCCACCCCTATAATCTCATGAAACAGAAGATTAACTCCCAGGAAATAAGACTAGAGTTGACACTACACGCAGAGCCACTGGAATTTTGTCACAGGCTATTATCTGTTCTTTGGCCCTGTTTATCTCCCCTGAAAATTATTTACTCTTCCTCTAAAATTGCCTACATTCCCCACTTCCCTCTCCCCTACGAAGAGGATATATAATCTCCAATCATCTGGCCCTGTTTGAGTTCTCATACTTAGTGTGACTCCCATAAAATCCCTTTTCTCCTGTTAATTTGTCTATTGTCAGTTTATTTCAGCAGACTCAATTATCAACTTTTCAGAAAGTTTTAACTTTCCTACAATAGCATAATAAATCTTTCCTTTATTGCATTAGGTAGTTTAGGCTATCAAATTTTTATCCAAATACCTTGATTAATTCTATCTACATAGTTTAGGGACTTAGACCATTGAACTACATCAAACTGTAGTTCATGGACAGGTAGTAATCCATAAAATATTTGATATTGTCATTGATGATAAAAGTAAAATGTACCAGATTGTAAACCAACTACTTCATGACTTTAAAGAATTTTTTAATAGTAAAACTTCATCAAAGAAGGAAGTGGTAAATTGATTTATTTTTGGCACATGCTTCTTATCACCTTACAAACCTATAATTAACAGATCACATAAAATATTAAATTAGTAACTTAAAACTGCCTCACAAAGAAAAGCAGGATTCCAGAAACTTTTTGGTAAAGTTTACCAAAAATTTGAGGTGAAATAATGCTGTTTCTTCACACTTTCTCCCAGAAAAAGAGAGGAAGAGGGAATAATTACCAAATTATTCCAGAAGGCCAGTATTACTCTGACACAAAAGCCAGACTAAAATGTGACATGAAAATAAAAACACAGATACAAAAGTTCTCAATGAAATATTAGCTAAACAACACATAAGAAAGATTCTACACCATGGCCAATTGAGATTTTTTTCTGGCTACAGGTAAGTTCAATTTAAGATCCAATAATATCAATATATGTAACATAGCATATTTAAAAAATACAGGAGGCCATTGTTTTTGACAAAGTGCCTATATTAGGCTCTAACAGACCAGACTAAAAAGCATATTATAGTCACACAACCCGAAATAAGTTGTCTGGCCCTCCAAGAAATCAGGAGAAATGGCCAATTTCTCAAATAGGCCAGTTTAAATACCTAAATGGGTATAACAATGAAGTTCCCTCTGTTGTAATCCTTACACAAAAAAGGTAGCCTCAAGTAACCTGATGTTGACTAATCAGTTATTTCCCATTGTTCTGTCCACCTGTCCCTGCCTTTCCAGAAAAGCATGTTTAAAAGGAATAAAATGCTCTTTGTTCTTTTCTTCTGCTTTCTTCAGTTTTTCGCTGTCTAAAAGCCAATCATTTCTGTTCAGCTCATTGAAACACTTATTCTATTTTATGGAATGTAGTTTTGGTGCTTCTAGAATTACAAACAAAGTTAACTGAAATATTTAAGCTATATTTGTTGTAATTTTGTCCTTTGATCACCATATTGGCAGAATAAAGAGCAAGAACTGCATGATCATCTCAACAGATACAGAAAAGTATTTGATAAAAATCTGACACATTTTCATGATAAACTGTCACTGAAAACTGAAAATAAAAGGGAATTTTCTAAAATTGATAAAGAGCGTCTATCAAAAATGTAGGCCCGTATCAGATTTAATGTAAAAGACTGACAGTTTTCTCTCTAATATTAGGAACAAAGCCAGGATGCCCACTCTTACCAATTTTATTTAATATTTACTGGAGTTTTCAGTCAGTACAACCCGGCAAGAAAAAGAAATTAAAAGCATCCAGGTTGGAAAGGAAGAAGTAAAGCTTTCTGTCTTTATTAACAAATGACTTGATCTTTTATACAGAAAACCCTGCAAGCCCACCATTATCAAATCACATACACACAGAACTACTTAAACTGTAAGTTAAGCAGGATTTTAGGATAGAAGATCATAATTATATATAACTGGTCATAATTCAGTTACTTAGGATAGTGGTAATAAAATAGTGCTGACTACATTTTTTAAAAAATACTTTCAAACAAGTTGTACAAATTAAGAGTTCATTCTGCTATCTATTAGTTCCAAGGAAATTTCTCGATGCTGGATGCTATATTTGGGAATATTTTATATTAATCATAAAATTTAAGTCATGCATATACTTTCTACTGCAGTTGCATTATACTATTTTTATAAAATTATATATAGACACATGTGAGTATATATGTATGTAAAATACATATTTTACATACATGTGTATTTTACTGTAGGTAACATAGAAGCCAAATAAATAAATGTGAAGTCTTTTTTTTTTTTAAATTTGCTTCTTTGGTTTACATTTTTAAAATTTATTCACAAATACTAACTGTAATATTTATATGTACAACATATTGTTTTGAAATAAATATACATTGCAAAATAGCTAAATCTATTTAACATATACATTATCTCAAATATTGGAAAGTTTTAATTATTAATGAGGATAACAATTATATGTAATTGACTATAATTCAAAGTCATGCTAAAATATTTACTTTGGTCTTTAAAAACAGCTCATTATGTTTTACATTTTGAAACTATCACTTTCATTTTTATTACTAGAGCATGAAGAATCAATGTAAGGTTTGTATGGAAGAGATTTTCAAGTAGATCAGTCTCTGCCGCTATACATACCTCTGTAGAGTTAGCAACCTTCATGCTGACACATTTTGACTTGGCAGTTTTTCCAAAGAGTCAGCATGTATTTGGGGAAATCCATCCCCATTTTCTCTATAACTGAAGAAAATTTGACCTAGTAATGAATCAGATAAAACGGCATGTTTTTTAAATTTGGTGGAAACAAAATTTAAACGTGCTATAACTTGTAAGTTTTAAATTAAAATGAAAGAGGTATTCAATAAATATAGTATTTTATAGTTGTATTTGATAAACAATATAATTTTTCAAATGATAATACTTTTCTATAAATGAGGGCTCTATTGGTTTCATTAATTAGACATTTAATAGACTCTTGCTGATTTCCTATGATATACCAGGTATTGAGTTATACTGCTTGAGATGCAGAAATGAAGAAGACATAGTCTTTGCAATTAGGGCATTCTCAATTCACTTGAAAAGTCATGAAAGAAAATCAATACCTACAATACTGTATAGTAAGTACTATAGTATAGGAATGAATAAAACATGATGGGAGCAGAAGTAAAACTGGGTATGAACACCAGTGTCCTTGAAGGAAATTTCCAGGAAGATTTGGCAATGATTACAAGAGATAAAAAACTTAAAACAAAGTCTACAATAAAAAAGCATGGATCAAGAAGATGTAGAAGAAGATTATTTGCAGAAAGAAGAAACAGAATATGGAAAAGTAAAGAAATAACCACACTGCCTCCAATCATTTAAGCTATGCCTACTCATATACTTAATTGCACAAAATGGTGTGTACCAACCATTTTCATGATATCAGACTGACCTTCTACACATGTTCTATGTGGTTCCTGCTGATACTCTTTACTTTGTGAATTTGTGGTCCTGTTTTGCCTCTGGACAATACATTAAATAATTCTGTTCCCCATCTTAATCATCTTGGCCTGCAAAGTTGGCTCTTCAGAACCCAGCCCAACAGTGTTTGTCACCCCAGCAAAACTATTAACATCCCTTTGAGAAAAGTGGTGGTAGATGAAATGGGTATGGGAAGCTGAGGGATGTATTAGTCCATTTTCATGCTGCTGTTAAAGATATACATACCCAAGACCGGGAAGTTTATGAAGAAAAAGTGGCTTAATGGACTCACAGTTCCAGGGGCCTGGAGAAGCCTCATCATCATGACAGAAGGCAAAAGTCCTGTCTTACATAGTGGCAGACAAGGGAAAGTGAGAGCCAAGTGAAAGAGGTTTCCCTTATAAAACCATCAGAGCTTGTGAGACTTATTCACCACCAAGAGAACAGCATGGGAGAAACTCCCCTATGATTCAATTATCTTCCACCAAGTCCCTCCCACAGCATGTGGGAACTATGAGAGCTAAAATTTGAGATGAGATTTGGGTGGGGACATAGCCAAACCATGTCATTCTACACCTGATCCCTCCCAAATCTCATGTCCTCACATTTCAAAATCAATCATGCCTTCCCAACAGTTCCCTAAAGTCTTATTTCAGCATTAACTCAAAAGTCCACAGTCCAAAGTCTCATCTGAGACAAGGCAAATCCCTTCCAACTATGAGTCTGTAAAATAAAAAGCAAGCTAGTTACTTCCTGGATACAATGGGCATACAAGCATTGGATAAATACAACCATGCCAAACGAGAGAAATTGGCCAAAATGAAGGGGCTAAAGGCCCCATACAGGTCAAAATCTAGTGGAGCAGTCAAATCTTAAAGCTCCAAAACGGTCTCCTTTGACTCCATGTCTCACATCCAGGTCACTCTGATGCAAGAGGTTGTTTTCCATAATCTTGGGTAGCTCTACCCCTATGGCTTTGCAGGGTACAGCCTTCCTCATGGCTGCTTTCATGGGCTGGTGTTGAGCGTCTTTGTTTTTTCCAGGTGAATGGTGCAAGCTGTTGGTGGATCTATTGTTCTGGGATCTGGAGGATGGTGGTGCTCTTCTCACAGCTCCGCTATGCAGTACCCCCTAGCAGGGATTCTGTCTGAGAGTTTCAACCTCACATTTCCCCTCTGCAAGACTCTTGCAGAGGTTCTGCATGACGGCCTCACCCCCACAGCAAACTTTTACCTGGACATCCACACATTTCCATACATCCTCTGAAACCTAGGCAGAAGTTTGCAAACCTCGATTCTTGACTTCTGTGCACCTATAGGCGCAACACCACATGGAAGCTGCCAAGGCTTGGGGCTTACGCTCTCTGAAGCCACAGCCTGAGCTGTACCTAGGCTCCTTTTAGCTGTGGCTAGAGCATCTGGGACACAGGGCACCAAGTTCCTAGGCTGCATATATCAGGGGTGCCCTGGGCTCAGCCCATGAAACCATTTTTTCCTTCTAGGACTCTGGGCCTGTGATGGGAGAGACTGTCACAAAGGTCTCTGACATGCTCTGGAGAGATTTTCCCATTGTCTTGAATATTAACATTTGGTTCTTCATTATATGTGCAAATTTCTGCAGCTGGCTTGAATTTCTCCTGAGAAAATAAGTTTTTCTTTTCTATCACATCATCAGGCTGCAAATTTTCCCTACTTTTAGGCTCTTTTTTCCTTTTAAAACTGAGTGCTTTTAACAGCATCAAAGTCACCTCTTGAATGCTTTACTGCTGAGATGTTTATTCTGTCAGATACCCTAAATCATTTTCCTCAAGTTCAAAGTTTCACAAATTTCTAGGACAGTGGCAAAATATTCCCAGTCTCTTTGGTAAAGCACACAAAGAGTCACCTTTGCTCCAGTTCCCAACAAGTTTCTCCTCTTTATCTGAAACCACCTGAGCCCATATGATAATCTGCATTTTGGTCAAAGCTATTCAACAAGTTTCTAGGGAGTGCCAAACATTCCCACATTTCCTGTTTTCTTCTGGGCCCTCCAAACCATTCCAAACTCTGCCTGTTATCTGGTTTCAAAGTTGACCTTCAAATTTTGGGGTATCTTTATAGTGGTGACCCTCTCTACTGGTGCTAATTTACTGTAGTAGTCCATTTTCATGCTTTTGATAAAGACATACCCAAGAATGGGTAATTTATAAAACAAAACAGATTTGATGGACTCAGTTTCACATGGGTGGGGAGGCCTCACAATCATGGCAGGTGAAAGGCATGTCTTACCTGGCAGCAAACAAGCGAAGATGAGAGCCAAGCAAAAAGGGTTTCCCACATAAAACCATCAGATCTTGTGAGATTTATTCACTACCACAAGAACAGTATGGGGGAAACTAATCCCATAATTCAATTATCTCCCACTGTTCCCTCCCACAACATGTGAAAATTATGGGAGCTACAATTTAAGATGAGATTTACGTGGGGACACAGCCAAACCATATCAAGAAAATACTCAGAAAATTCGAGAAAAGGCAATATACTCCACTGTAAAAGTGGGAGTATAAAAGGTTATAGCCAGTGATGAAGCTAGTAAGGAAGAATGAAACAAGACATTAAATGTCACTTAGTTTATTAGATAGAATTTGATCCTAATTCTGAATGAAATGTGAATGTGCTGGAAAGAAAGAAAATACATATGTCACCCCGAAAAATAGAATACTTGTACTTGTGTTTCTTGAAGATAACATGTTAGATGGTCATATCGAGGAATATTTAGGGAAAAAGGAGTCTATTCCAATAGATTGAGAAAGATGAGATAAAGTAAGTTTAGGATATGACATTGAAATTTAATAGACTAGATGAAAATTTAGTATTGGCCTCATTTTATAGAATTGAGCTTGGCATTCACTTTTCCTACTCTTAATATTATGCATCTAGTTTTTATACCTATTACCATGTTTGAGATTCAAAAAAGGCCTAACAGTAAACACATGCAAATGTGAGTTTATGGCTAAAAATTCTCTCTCTGGTTCTTATGTCATATGCTACCTTGGTTAGACCCTGAGTGGGACAAAATGGAGCCCCAGGGATGTCTTTTACTTTTCTTTTCTTAGGCTAAAGTATTGACTACCACTATACTCCATTTCTATATCTCATTCACAGCTCCAATCTATTCACATTCCTAGAATTTATGTTCTTCTACGCAGGCCTTATTTTCCAGATCTTCAGCTTTAGTGATCACTCCTGATCTTTTGCTTTGTTTGTTTTTCTGTCTGTCTCATTCAAAACTTGAAGTTCTTTGAGGAAGAATATTTTAGAAGAAAGTCCCCTTGTTCCTTATATGTCTAAAGAGATCTGTATTTTCTTTTCATAATGATTAAGAGTTCAGAATTCTAGGTTCAAAATGGTTTTCCTCAGAAATAAGAAAACACCTATTTAATCTATACTTAATATAGTCTAATATGAGTTAAAATTACTTTAACTTTGGTATTATTGGTCACAGGCAATACAAACATATATATATATATTTCTTTTATACATATTTATTATATATATATTTATTTTATATATATGTTATTGTCTATGACTGATAATACCACAGTGAAACTAATTTTAAAGACAAGGATCTCAAATATATAGATGATAAATATAGACATCATATAAATTTAAATACAAATATGATCTATGCAGAGAAAATATATAAAATAGTATAGTATTTATATATAAATTACATATATACACTTTATTCTGTATTTTACCTTCCCTACAGATAATTTTAGAATTTTTTTTTTACTTAAAATTCTAAAATTTTATCCTAATTTGTCTTGATGGAAATCTTAAAAATGATTCTTTCCACTTGGCATTCTGTGTTTACTTTTAATTCAAAAGTTCACATCTTTTATCAGCTCAGGATATTTTTTATGTTACGTATTTTTTTTTTCTCTTGTGGCTTGTTAGTTCCCTGCCTTTGTGGCATCTATGAAGTTAATTTTGAGATCAATAGAAATATCCACATTGTCAAATGTTTTTTCATGACTTTTACTTTGTTGTTCTTTCGCATACATTTTGAAAACACTGCCACAGTTTTTTCTCAAGGTCATCAAAAAATTTTCAGCATGGAGACAAGTAGTCTGAGTTTAGAAGTCATCTATGAATTTGAGATTCCTGTCTTTAAAATTATCACTTTAATTGTGGTATTCTTGGTCATAGACAATAAAATATACTTTCACTGCCTATAGGAATGGTATATAGTAACATACTAATGATCTTCATATACTGCATAAGGAGCATGAATTTCTCATCTAGTTTGTACCTCTTCCCATTCCTCCTGTAAACAAACAAATAAACCAAGACCAATCATTTTTGTATTATGTTGGGTGTTTCACAATTATGTTAATCATAGTAACATTACACATCCTTCAAATTTTCTATTTACATATTAAGAAATATGATTTTTTCAATTTAAGGTTTCAAAAATGTAGACTTTTTTCTTTCAATGTTATATATCTTAGAAGTGAAATACAGTCCACTAGAAAATATAACCTACCCAAAGTTAAGAACCCTTAAATAGAAATTCCATTTGACCTAGCAATCCCATTACTGGGTATATAACCAAAGGATTATGAATCATTCTATTATAAGGACACATGCACATGAATGCTCATTGTGGCACTGTTTATAATAGGAAAGACTTGGAACCAACCCAAATGCCCATCGATGATAGACTGGACAGGGAAAATGTGGCACATATACATTATGGAATACTATGCAGCCATAAAAAATGATGAGTTCATGTCCTTTGTAGGGACATGGATGAACCTGGAAACCATCATTCTCAGCAAACTGATACAGGAACAGAAAATCAAACACTGCATGTTCTCACTCACAGGCGAGTGTTGAACAATGAAAACACATGGACACAGAGAGGGGAGCATCACACACTGGGGTCCGTTGGGGGGAACTAGGGGAGGGACAGTGGGGGCTGGGGAGTTGGGGAGGGATAAGATGGGTAGAAATGTCAGATATAGGTGATGGGGAGGAAAGCAGCAAACCACATTGCCATGTATGTACCTATGTGACAATCTTGCATGTTCTTCACGTGTACCCCAAAACCTAAAACACAATAAAATATATATTTAAAAAAAGAAAAGAAACCTTAAATACAATGCAAAATCAAACTGTTTACATCCTATGAAATAAATACATTATAAGTGCAAATGAAAAGTTGTTTCCATTAGTGATAAGCACAAAAAATACAATAAAATAAATTAAACAATAATTATAAGACATCTCAGAGTTTCAGAACTTGCTTTAATAAAGCTGGATCTCAGAGGGAAATTAAACTACATGTCTTATTTGAAAAACAAATTGCTTATTTCAGAACCAATATTTTTATGGCTCTGGGAAATCCCAAGTGATTTTTCTAAATTAAGACAGGAACAAATTAATATCTTTTCAGAACAGCATAGACTTTTTATATGGGCTATGACATATAATTGCACAGTTTTTATCAACAATCAGAGGCTTCTCTATGTATGTAAACTGTTTAGCAGATGGATATTACAACCTTTAGCAAAGTAAATTAACTGCTTCACTTCCTCGAAAAAGAAAAGTATTATTTTAATACACTATCAAGTGATATCATACTAGATTATGAAAGATTCCTATTCAGGCTTTAGCTGCAAAGGTGATTTACTTATACTAATCTACAAAATTTATCAAGAAGGTCTTCAACACTAATATCCAATAAACACACATGATGAAAAGGATTAGTTAATGCATTAGATGGAGAGTATAAGAAAAATAATCACATTAGACTCCAAGGCTTTTCACTTTTTACTTAAGTATCTAAAACACTGTGATTGCCATTTACTAAGATAGGGTATTCTGCTGGAGAGATTTTTTAGCAGGATGGTCCGAGTTGGATTTGGGAATGCTGGAGTGTTTAAGTAGGTGTATTCCCTTTATGTAAACTTGCTAACAGCAGCTTCTGCTGAAATACTAGCTATGTGGTCTGAAAGTGTCTCTCTTATAGAAGAGATTTAATAGATTTTCCTAACAAAACTGGAAATAGAAATAATTCAAAAAGTCTGTTTCCTGAAAAATACATCCCCATTTATCATTACTATTCACTTACAATTTCTCGTCTTCCACATTTAAGAGTTCTGAATTCACATTATATCAGCTGCAATGATGAAAGTGCTAAGTTGTTTGCAATAATTCACTTCTCAATTTTTCTGCTTGGTGTTTTACTATGCACAGGTATTTCACATTAAGACCAGCCTAATGGTGGGGAAAATTTGCTATTTACACAGCTTTCTCAACCACATTTTACTTGTTAATAGAAAAATTAGTAGGTTTCTTTCACATATCAAAAGAAGAAATAGAAGCAAGGTGTGAATATATTAACTAAAAGTATATTATTTTAGCCAGGTGAGGTGGTGCACACTCGTAGTCCCAGCCACTTAGGAGACTGGGGTGAGAAGGCAGATCATTTCAGACCAGGAGTTTGAGGTCACCCTGGGCAACATAGCAAGACCTTGTCTCTAAAACAAATTAATAAAAAAAAGTATATCTTTTTTCTTCTTTTTATTATTTGAGGACATGACATAGTTAGTGTCATTCAGTGTAGTTTAGATATAGAGCAGAAAATAAGAAAAAAAATCAAGCTGTAATAATTTCACTTTACTAATTTATACGAATTCTACTTCAGTTTTTTTTTGTTCATAAATCGATATGTTTGACCAAAGACATGACTAATAGTCTGGCTAAAATGAATAATCCCTCTTTTTAATAGTAGTGGAGGACTACTGAGGCAGTGAAAAGATGGCTAAGACTACAAGAAATGAAAAATCTGAGACAAATTATAAATGTCAAAGTATAATAGAAGGTCCACTTTCAAGTAATCATATAAAATAACAGCCAAACTAAAATTCTGTACCCAATAAAAATATCCTTCCAAAATAAAAGTAAGGGAAAAAAAATTCAGAAAAACAAAAAGTGAGAATTCCTCTCCAGTAAAACTTTAAACATGCATACACACACATACACACACACACACACACACACACACACACACACACTCATACAAACACACACGAGATTTTTCAGACAGAAGAAGAAATATGCCAATAAGAAACACTGAATTCCTGGGAGAAAAAAATGTAAATATGTAGGTAAATATAAGAGATTAATGACTATAGAAAACAAGAAAATTATATATTTCCTGGTTTCAAATATATAAAAATTAGTGAATGACAAAAAATAATACGAAAGGTGGAGGAGGTAAATGAAGTTAAAGTGTTCTAAAGTATTCTAACATCAACAGGCAATTTGTGAAATAATTAGTATTTTACTAAATTAAAAAATCTTCTGTGCTTTTAGCAATGGCAGGACAATGGTTAGACAAAATAATTTTAATAGAAAATAAGAGGATGCTGTAACAGTCAGATTTCAGTCAGGCATTATGTAGGTAAAATAAGCCAGGAGCAGAAAGTTAAGCACTACATATTCTCATTCATTCTTGGAGGTTAAAACCTGTTGCTCTCAGCCAGGCATGATGGCTCACGCCTATAATCCCAGAATTTAGGAAGGCCAAGGTGGGCGGATCAACTGAGGTCAGGAGTTCAAGACCAGCCTGGCCAACATGGTGAAACCCTGTCTCTACTAAAAATACAAAATTAGCTGGACATGGTAGCAGGCACCTGTAATCACAGCTACTCAGGAGGCTGAGGCAGGAGAATTGCTTGAACTTGGAGGTGGAGGTTACAGTGAGCCGAAATCAGGCCACAGCACTACAGCCTGGGTGAGAAAGTGAGACTCCATCTCAAAAAAAAAAAAAAAAAAAAAAAAATGTTGCTCTCATAAAAGTAAAAAGTCGGATAGAGGATACTAGAGGCTGAGGAGATAGGAAAAGAAATGTTGAAGTTGACATAATTACTGGAGGAATAAGTTATAGTGATACTACTTGTGGGCTAAGGGAGGTCCCTCAACACCGGTGAGATGTCACTCCTGGCTGATGTCCAGGAATTTGGCACTATTGTGAGAAGGAATTCAAGGGCAAGTAAAAAAATAGTGAAACTTCAGAGATTTATTGCAAACTGAAAAGTACACACTCAAAAAAGAGGAGCGAAGGCATACTCAAGAGAGAGGTACATGCAATAAGATGTAGGGTTACTATCTTTATGGGTTTCTTTAACCAAAGGGTAGAATACTCATGACAATTGCTGAAAGAATGTAAATATTTATTGAAAGTGTGACACCACTCTATTTTTTTTTTTTTTTTTTTTTTTGAGACAGAGTCTCACTCCGTCACCAGGCGCCAAGCTGGAGTGCAGTGGCGCAACCTCGGCTCACTGCAACCTCTGCCTCCCAGGTTCAAGCAATTCTTCTGCCTTAGCCTCCTAAGTCACTGGGACTACAGGTGCATGCCACCATGCCCAGCTAATTTTTTTTTTTAATTTTTAGTAGAGACCAGGTTTCACCATGTTGGCCAGGATGGTCTCAATCTCTTGACCTCATGATCTGCCTGCCTCAGCCTCCCAAAGTGCTGGGATTACAGGCATGAGTACCACTCATTTTTACACTAAATATGGATGCTCCAGAACTGTCATGGCGCTGATGTGTGTCTGATTTAGTATGTTGATGAGCATATAATAAGGTCCTAGGTGAAACCTAGGTCAACTCCAGTTCAGTGTTGGATCAAATTGGTCTTGGCCAGCTTGGTCCACTTGCTTTTTCTCAGTATCTTATCTGCCCCTAGCTTATGCAGCTGTGTCAACAATTTCCTTTTACTAGTCATGTGAAATTGCTGAATGGAATTTTCTCTTCTCCTGTGCATACCCTGTCTCACTAATATATTAATTTAAGTAGACTACAGTAAACAAAATATACAGATTCAGATAGCTAGAAGAAATAAATGTTCCCAACATAAGAAAATAATACATGTTTAAAATTATGGATGTGCTAACTACCTTGATCTGATCACTATAAATTATATGTATCTAAACGTCACTATTCACATCAAAATTATACACAATTATTTTCTGTTAATTAAAAATGAAATAAAATAGTTTACTCAGGAATAAGAATTCACACCAGTTTTTAAAATGCAGATGATTTAATTCTAACATTAATTATAAGAAATTGCATCTCCATGTTAATTAGTCAGAATTCTTCGGAGAAACAGAACCAGTATTTTATTCATCATAATGAATTGACTCATGTGATTAAGAAGTGCTAAGAACTACCCAAATCTTTCTGCAAATTAAAGACCCAGGAGAACTGATGGTGTAGTAACAGTCTGAGGCTGAGGATCTGGGTATGAGGAAAGATGATGATATCAGTTTTCAGTCCAAATCCAGAAAACCAATACCCAGGCTTGAAAACAGGTAGAGAAAGAAAATTCTCCCTGACTCTTTTTTTGTCCTATTCATACCTTCAATAGAACAGTGGAGAAGGCAATCTGCTTTATTCACTCAAATGTTAATCTCATTCAGAAACCTCCCCACAGACACAACCAGAATAACATTCGACCAAATATATGGGTACCTTGCAGCTCTGTCAAGTACACAAATAAAATTCACCATAACACAATAAATATTCTTGTACTCATTTTATAATTTTCATGAACGTTCAATTATTTCATAAATGCCAGGCAGGCATTTATATATTTACAATCTCTACCACTTGATTTTTAAATTACTTATTTAAAAAGTTGCCTAATATTTTCAAATAAACAGATGATTAATATTTTCTTCTTAGATTTATTTATACTGAGAAGTTTCACCACAAGGACTGCTAAACCACTGAAAATATCTGAATTTATTATTTTTCAGATATTGGCTGTTGTGAGAACTTGGTTCTCATCTTTTTGGTTTAAAAAAATTTAAACAGGAGACACACAGCAAAAGAGGTGCAGCATAGAGCAATTTATTACAAAGGAAAAATAATATTTTGAAAGATAACTGCAGAATAGGCAGTACATCCTGAAAGACAGAGGGTATTCAGGGCAGGCTGTTCATAAGGATGAGACAGCAAAGACTGGCACTAGGAAGACTCTATTTATAGGAGTCTTATATGATTATTCAAAAGGGGCAGAAAAGGTGTTACCAGGAAGTATGTTCTGGGTGGTCCTCTGGGTGCACATGCACAGTAGCTGTACATGCTTGTTCATGTACCATATGTCTCATCAGCATCAAAAATCTCCACCTTGGGGTGTGTTTTTTACTATTATAAAGAGCAAAGATTGATCTGAAAACAGGCAAAATCAAAATGCACATGATTTCTACAGGGAATTCCCTACTGGAGGTCATTTTGCTTTAATGAATTGACTACAATGCAAATGCTGTTGCTTATTGTGTTGACTGTATGGTCTCCACTGTCTCACATCCTGGGAACATGTTTACTTCTTTGACTGTCTCTATCCTACCTCAATAGGATCTCAGAAATGTCTCCCTGACTTTGTGATCATGTAGAAAATATTATCAGTACATATCAGCCTTGAATATTTGGTAAATTTACCTTTTGGGCAACTTTTATGAAAAATAAAAAATTTAAATTCTACATAATATTTAACACGACCAAATTCACTTTTCTAGTGTAAACACTGAAAATTTGAGATAGACCTTACTCAATTTAGAAAGTTCATTTTGCCAAGGTTGAGGATACATGCCCATAACACAGCCTCAGGAGCACAGCTTGGTTTTTACATTTTAGGGAGACATGAAACATCAATCAACATATGCAAAATCAACATTGGTTAGGTCCAGAAAGGCAGGACAACTCAAGTGGGACAACTTAAAGCAAAAAAGATCCATTTAAGTAAGATTGTTACAAATACTCTACTCAAAACTAATCTATTCTAATACAAAATCAAGTAAAAATGCTCTATTGTGTTTGAACACCTGCAATGTTCACTTTTTTCTTTTCTTTTTTTTTTTTGAAATGGCGTCTTGCTCTGTCACCCAGGTTGGAGGGCAATGGTGCAATCTTGGCTCACTTCAACCTCTACCTCCTGGATTCAAGCCACTCTCCTGCCTCAGCCTCCTGAGTAGCTGGGATTACAGGCACCCACCACCATACCCTGTTAATTTTTACACTTTTAATAGAGATGGGGTTTCACTATGTTACCCAGGCTTATCTCAAACCCCTGACCTCAAGTGATCCACCCACCTCAGCCTCCCAAAATGCTGGGATTATAGGCATGGGCTACCATGCCTGGCCCACATGTGGTTCTTAATGCTTAACTGCAAAAATGTACCTTGCAGTTAAGCATTGAAGTCTAATTCACTGTTATTAAATATACCAGATGAAACAACAATAAGCAAATGTCACGTATAATGGAACAGTGTTTATGCCAATTTATTTATTTTTGCATCATTGTTGCTAATCTACATTTTACTTCATAAATGACTATTCCTTTTGTAGGGCAGTAAATATTTCAGATGTATTTGTTTATTCCCAAAAGATGAAAAAAAAAGAAGGTACTTCTTTTTTTCAAAACTATTTCACTGTTTAGGTGTATTGAATAGCTAGCAGAGCCTTAACTCAGATTACACTTTTGTATTATTTGTTTATTTCTCTTAGTCACTTAGGACCCACATATTCCTTTTTCTATTACAGTTGGGCTACATTTGCTTTTTTCTGTTACCTTAAGATTGAATGGAGAGCACTCCAAGAATAAGCTTACATTTTGTAGACGTCTAACACAAGAGGTAGATCTTTGACCAGCACCTGAAAAAATTGCCTCTTGATAGTGTCTGCTGTGGTGAAGATGAGAAAAACGTGTCCTGATCTTCAGTTATAAATAACCTCCTGGTCACCTTACAAGTGCTTAATATTCTAATTAAAATTAAACAATACCAATAATATCAATGAATCCTGAAAGTGGCATTCCATGGGTAATAATAGAATGTTAAAATGTCAAATTCTGAATTAACTATTTTATAGTAATACAGATAATAAATCTGGCATGTAAGAAATGACTTAATTACATTCTCTTCCTGGATCCAAAGAGGAATGGAATATCCATGAGGTGACCATAAGTCATATTTTCCCTGAGCCATTTCATGTTAATTATGATTCCCCAGTGTAAATATTAATAGTGATCCCTGTCACAAAAGTCTCCCAGCATGAATGATAAAATATATTCTTGACTCATACTATGGACACAGACCTGTCTCCATATCTGTCTCTCCTGAGTCATTTATGGCATTTTCAATAATCCACATTCCAGAGAGATGCTTTCCTCAGGTAAATTAAAAGTAGATTACATCAAAAAGATTAAATCACTTGTGTTTGATGCCTCTCTTGTCCTCCCATGGCACCAGGCAGCCCCTCTAACTTATCAACAGAAAATTGGAATGACCTGTTAACTTACCTTTCTCCAGCAATGAAATGTGAATCCAATGATGTTTAATAAAAATATGAATAAAATAAATCGCATTTTTATAGTTTAAACATGCAGTTGTTTTTTACCTCATTGTTGTACAGGTTGCAAAGCCATTATACCATTTGCTAGATATTGACCATTTTCAAGTAATCTTTACCTCATGCTTAAGAAGAGAAAAGTCAATTGACTTTGAAATGTGTGTGCTGTTTGTTTACACTGCAGTGTTGTTGGGGTCTTTTTGAAATATTGGCTTTCAAAGCAGGATTCTAAATATGCATAAACGTTTAACCAGTCATTCTCCATTAATTCAAAATAATTCATCTAGATGCTAAAATATTCTTTAACTTAAAATGGAAATATAAGATAACTGTTTAGAAATATTCAGTAAGTAAAGTTGCCAAAAGTGATGATCAGAATCTATATAGTAAATTAGCTTTGTCCCATTTTCATATAAAAGAAAGCTATTTTGACTATTTGCCACACAATTACTATGTATCAGAAGAAATTGACACAGGCAGAATTTCATTCAGAAACTAATATGCTAGGCAAACAAAATTTTTATACGAAAAAGAGATCTTCAGAAAGCATTCATAAACATAAGAACCTTTAATTGAATTCTGTTATAAGACATAATTGAAAACAGAAAATTGCAGCTTATTAAACCAAAAAAGATATCACATGTATAAAATATAAAGACTAAGGTAACTTATTTTCATTTTCTCTTTGTTTCACAAACTTGAAAATCCTTCAAAGTACACAGACTTTTCTGGGATATTACCTGAACATCACAACACTATTGATTTCCTACAGGTCTATAAAACATGTACTAACCAAGTTTGAAATAAGACTTTAATGCTACATGAATCACTTTCAGCTTTTCAAGTCATTGAATTCTCTACATGATGCTTCATCACACTGTTACACAAAAGCTCTCAAACAGTGTTATCTATTGTTTTTATTTTTTGTTTTATAACAGCACTCTGGGCTCTCAGATGAGGTTTCTGTTACTGGATTAAAAGCTGAAGCAACTTGGAAACAATGTTGACTTCCACCTTTAGTAAAAGTCTCCACTGAAGGTCATTGGGTTGAGTATAACTTGCTGATTATTTATTTTACTTTGTAAAATTATTTTAATGCATGTTAAATATTAGAAGGCTCACCATAAAAATCTGAATTTGGGGCTGGGCATGGTGGTTTATGCCTGTAATCCCAGTTCCTTGGGAGGCCGATGTGGGAGGATCAGTTGAAGCCACGAGTTTCAGCCCAGCCTGAGCAACATAGCAAGATCCTGTCTGTACAACAAACTTGAAAAATTACCTGGGCATTGCAGTGCCCCTGTAGTCCCAGTTACTCTAGAGGCCGAGATGAGGTATCTGGGTAAAATAGCTTCTACCCAGGTGTTCAAGGTTGCAATGAACTATGATCTTGGCACTGCACTTCAGCCTGGGTGACAGAACAAGGTTCTATCTCTCAAAACAAACAAACAAAAAAAAAAAAAAAAAAAAAAAAAAGAAGAAGAAGAAGAAAAAAAGAGAAAGAGAGAGAGAGAGAGAGGTCTGGATTAAGATTTTTAAAAGTTCAGTGACACTAGCCCCATGGTCTCAGGATGCATCTGGCTGGAGCTGAATATCAGCTGACCCTGTTAACTGACTTATAGTTTACCACAGTCACCTCTAAGCCTGTGATAAGCATATATGTTCCATTACGGAATATAAGGTTGCCAACCTTGGCCTTAATTGATCTACAGCATTCTTGATTCTGAGCATAGTGTGGATCTGTACTACTCACTGATTATGCGTCTGGTAGGGTTGCCAGACTTAACAAATAAAAAAAGCAGTAATGAAATTTGAAATCCCAATAATAAATATATTTTTAGTATAAGTATGTCCTACGCAATATTTTCAAATAATTATACTTTTAAAATTATGCCATTTATCTGAAATTCAAATTAAATGTGCCATAGTGGATTTTTCTGGCAAGCCTAGTCCCAGGAGATTATCAAATCTTCAGAGACAAATGGCAACATGATTCATCCAAGGAGGCTAGATTTTAGGTACAGAAGGTTTTTGGATTGCCAAAAGTTCTTATCCCAGTAAGGACTAAAATATGTGTCTTCAAAAGGCCACACAAACTTGAGAAATGAGGTTCTGACTAGTGACCATGATGATGTGAATGAAGAAGAAAGGGAACTTTCCATATATATCACCCAGGTTTCTCCAGAAAAAGAGTACCAGTGGGATCTCTCCATCTACCTCTCTATCTAGAAAGAGATTGATCAAATTATTATAACGCATTGTTTCACATGATTGTGGAGGCTGACAGTACCATAATCTCCCCTCAGCAAGTTGGAGACCCAGAAAAGTTGCTTGTATAACTGAAATGCGAGAGAGCTAGAGAGCTGATGGTGTAGATTCCAGTCTGGATCTAAAGGCCTGAGAACCAGGATGGCTGAGGGCAGAAGATTGATATCCCAGCCTGAAAACAGGCAAAGAGAGTAAATTCTCTGTTTTTTGTTTTATTCAGACCTCCAATGGTTTACCTTCAATAAAATTCAACATTGCTTCATGGTAAAAACTCTTAGTAAACGAAGTACTGAAGAAACATACCTCAAAATAGTAAGAGACATATATGACAAGCCCACAGCCAATATCATCTGAATGGGCAAAAATTGGACGCATTCCTTTGAAAACCAGCACAAGACAAGGATTCCCTTTCTCTCCACTTCTATTCAATACAGTATTGAAAGTTCTGGCCAGGGCAATCAGGCAAGAGAAAGAAATAAAGTGTATTCAAATAGAAAGAGAGAAAGTTAAACTATCATTGTTTGCAAATCACATGATCCCATGACTACAAAATCCCATTGTCTCAACCCAAAAGCTTCTTAAGCTGATAAGCAACTTTAGCAAAGTCCCAAGATACAAAATCAAAGTGCAAAAATTACTAGCATTCCTATACACCAACAACAGTCAAGCTGAGAGCCAAATAAAAAATGAACTCCAATTCTCAATTGCCACAAAAAGAATAAGATACCTAGGAAATCTAAGAATATAGCTAACTAGGGGGTGAGAGATCTCTTTAAGAAGAACTAAATCCAGCCCTCAAACAAATCGGAGATGACACAAACAAATGAAAAAACATTCCATTCTCATAGATAAAAAGAATCAATAGCATTAAAATAGCCATACTGCGGCCGGGCGCGGTGGCTCAAGCCTGTAATCCCAGCACTTTGGGAGGCCGAGGTGGGTGGATCACGAGGTCAAGAGATCAAGACCATCCTGGTCAACATGGTGAAACCCCGTCTCTACTAAAAAAATACAAAAAAATTAGCTGGGCATGGTGGCGCGTGCCTGTAATCCCAGCTACTCAGGAGGCTGAGGCAGGAGAATTGCCTGAACCCAGGAGGCGGAGGTTGCGGTGAGCCGAGATCGCGCCATTGCACTCCAGCCTGGGTAACAAGAGTGAAACTCCATCTCAAAAAAAGAAAAAAAAAAAAATAGCCATACTGCACAAAACAATTTATAGAGTGAATGCTATTTCTATTAATCTACCATTGACATTCTTCACAGGATTAGGAAAAAAACTTTTAAAGTTTGTGTGGAGCCAAAAAAGAGCCTGAATAGCCAAGACAATCCTAAGCAAAAAGAACAAAACTGAATGTATCACACTACCCAACTTCAAACCATACTACAAGGCTACATTAACCAAAACAGCATGGTACTGGTACAAGAACATGCATATATACCAATGAAACAGAATAGAGAAACCAGAAATAAGATCACACACCTACAACCATCAGATCTCCAAAAAGCCTTTCAAAAACAAGGAATGGGGAAAGGATGTCCTATTTAATAAATGATGCTGCAATAACTAGCCAGCCATATGCAGAAGATTGAAACTCGTCCCCTTCTTTATACCATACATAAAAATCAACTCAAATGGAATAAAGACTTAAATGTAAAACGCCAAACTGAAAAACCCTAGAAGAAGATCTAGGCAATATCACTCAGGGCATAGGCACAGGCAAAGAATTTATTATGAAGATGCCAAAAGCAATTGCAACAAAAACAAAAATTGACAAATGGAATCTAATTAAATTAGAGAGCTTCTGCACAGCAAAATAAACTAACATCAGAGTAAACAGACAATTTACAGAATGGGATAAAATAAAACTTTGGAGCCTACCCATCAAACAAAGGTCTAATATCCCACATCTACAAAAAACTTAAACAAATTTCAAGAAAGAAAACATTAAAAAGTGATCAAAGGACATGAACAGACACTTCTCAAAAGAAGACACACATGTGGCCAATAAACATGAATAAAAAAGCTGAACATCACTGATCATTAAATAAATGCAAATCAAAACCACATGAGATACCATCTCACACCAGTCAGAATGGCTATTACTAAAAAGTCAGAAAAACAGATACTGATGAGGTTGCAGAGAAAAAAGAACACTTTTACATTTTTCTTGGGAGTATAAATTAGTTCAACCATTGTGGAAGACTGTGTGATGATTCCTCAAAGACCTAGAGGCAAAAATACCATATGATCCAGCAATTCCATTACTGGTAAATATCCAAAGGAATATAAATCATTCTATTATAGAGATATATGCATATGTATGTTTATTGCAGCAATATTCACAATAGCAAAGACATAGACCAGATAAAGAAAATGGGGTACATATATACCATGAAATACTATGTAGCCATAAAAAGGAACATAAATGCAGCTGGCAGCCACTATCCTCAGTAAACTATGCCAGGAATAGAAAATCAAATGCTGCATGTTTTCTTATAAATGGTAGCTGAATGATGGACACAGGAACACACAGTGGGGAACAACACACACCAGGGCCTGTGGGAGGGTTGGGGGAGAGCATTCAGAAAGAATAATGGATGCTGGGCTTAATACTTCGGTGATGGGATGATCTTTGCAGCTAATCACCACAGCACATCTTTAGCTATGTAACAAACCTGCACATACTGCTCGTGTACCTCTAAACTTAAAAGTTGGAAATTAAAAAAAAAAAAAAAAAGAATGAAAGCAGAAGAATTGAAGCTAGGTTGGCATCCTCCTCCTGAACCAAAGATCTCTGCTTGCAGCTTGCATAGAAAGACTTCACATTGTGTCCCTGTATAATGTAATCGGTAGCCCCTTCTTTGTAAATTAAAAATAAATCCCTTTTCCCTAATAATGTTTAAAAAGAAGAGAAAAAACGCCCTATCTTTCTATAAAGTAATTAGTCTTGCAGGATGTTTCTTTCAACATCTTGTACCTAGAAATAGAAATGAATGGGGAAAGCTGTCATACTCCATTGGTCCAATTGGTAACAGTTTGAAAATAAGTTTCTAGCTAATTGAATTGCCCCATAGCACCAAATCAATTGACAACTGTGAAATTCTTCTGCGAATCTCAAGCATTTAAATTGCACAGCTCCAAAGAAGTTTTAAAAAGTTAAAAAACAATGAAAGATTTTAAGGCATCATTATTTTACATTTTACATTGTATGTATTTAAAACTTAAAATAATAATTAAGAAGAGTTACTTAAATATAAATGATACTAACTTTGTAGACCCCAAACTTCTAAAACTCAGAGAGCTTGGTAACACTCATTGTGACTCTAAATGGAATTTTCCACGAGACTCTTCAATGGAATAGTATTTTTGTATGAGAACCTTATTATGCAAAAATTCCATGATCAAATAGTTTGGGCACTACTGTACTTTCTAACTACCTGACAGTAAGAAAATTTACAGTGTATGTTTAATGTACTTCCCTAAGTTGTAGGTCTAATTTACATAATGTTGATTGTACATATAATTTTAAGCATTAGTAAACTTCATCTGTCCCTTCTTGGAAAATATTTTTTCTTGGTATCAAGGACACAACTCTTTCTACTTTCCTCTTTGTCAGTGGCAGATCCTTTTCAGTCCTATTACCTGGATCATTCTCTTCTTCCTAAACTATTAAAATGGACTCTTTTTTCATCTTCATCAATACTCTATCTTCACACACCTTCAGGTGATCTCAATGAGTTCTACATGTTAAAAAGCATATTAGGCTGGGTGTGGTGGCTCACACCAGTAATCCCAGCACTTCAGGAGGCCAAAGTGGGTGGATTTCCTGAGGCCAAGAATTCAAGACCAGCTTGGGTAATATGGTGTAACCCTCTCTTCTAAAAATACAAAAATTAGTCGGGTTTGGTGGTGCATGCCTATAATCCCAGCTACTCAGGTGACTGAGGCATAAGAATAGCTGAAACCCGGGAGGTGGAAGATGCAGTAAGCCAAGTCCATGCCACTGCACTCCAGTCTTGGTGACAGAGCAAAACTCTGTCTCAAAAAAAAAAAAAAAGGTAAAAAAACATGTCAAACCTACCTTTATATACCCAATGACATTTCTTTTATACTCAATACTAGAATGTTTAATAGACATCTCAATAGTATCTGTAAACTGAAACACTGTCAAACCCCCCAAATCTGCTTCTCTCTCCAGTCCCACAGTATTCAGAATAATATTTTATGCCATTACGCCTCATTACAATATTTAGTTTTTTTTAAAAAAAACAGAGCAAACAAAAATTGGAGGATCATCTTTGATTCTGCAAAATCTACAGTAACTGATATCCAATTAATTACTAAACAATTTCAGCTCTACAGTCAAAATACTTTCTATATTAGATGATTTTGCTATTACCTTGATCAATGACTACTTGCCTGAACTACTGCTACTGACATCTAACTAATCTTTTTGTTTGCACATTTATCCTTACTGCAATCTATATTCTACAGAAAAGACAACATAGGTCTTTTAAAATATAAATTACACAATGTCGTTGCTATAGTCTGAATGTTTATGTCCCCCACAAATTTGTATGTTGAAATCCTAACCCCTAATGTGATGGTGTTAGGAGGTGGAGCCTTTTAGGAAGTGAACAGTTCTGAGGGTGCTTGGAGTCAGCGTGATTGGGTTTAGCATCCTTATAAAAATAGTGAGAGAGAGCTAGCTAGCCTCTTCAGCCATGTGAGGTTGCAGTGAAAAGATGTCTATCTGTGAAGAAAATGGGCCCTCACCTGTTCTCCTAATGTGTTGACCTTTCCAAATGCCAGAACTGTGAGAATAAATTTGTTTTTTACAAGCTACTTAATTTGTGGTCTTTTGTTATAACAGCCTGCATGGACTAACACAGTCAATGTCCAAACTCAACTATTTGAAGACACTCAAGAATGAACAAAATTTGGCAGAAAATCAGCAGTAGTCAACTCTTGAAAGAAGGGAACTACCTAAGAATCATATGTTTGTGAATTTTTGCCTGAAGGCAAATTTCTGTAGCACAGCATAGTTGGAAGTGAAAGTTACAGTGCTGAAAAGAAAATTTATGTGTTTATAATAGAAAAAAATGTTTTAAATATAGGACCTAGGTTGCACCATCAGAAGTTTGGGAAAGATGAGCAAATAAACCCAAAATAAGTAAAAGAAGAAAATAATGGACAGAAATCAGTGAAATTGTGAATGAGTAAACAGTAGAACATTTTAACAAAGTCCGTAGTTTACCCTTTGAAAAGAGTAGTAAAATCAAAAAGCCCTTAGTAAAACAAATTGAGAAAGAATGAGAAAAATCAATTATCAATATCCAAGGAATATCAATATAAGGAATTAAGAGAGGATAACACTATAGATCCTTGCAACCATCAAAAAATAATAATGAACAATTTTAAACAACCATAGGATAGCACAGTAGGTTAATGACTCAAATAAAAGCCATTTTATTTTTTTTTTTTTAAAAAAGGGCAGGTAATTAAATCTGACACAAGTTGAATTAGAAAATCTGAATAATTCTGTAGGACATTGTGTTAAATGAAACATGCCAAGCACAGAAAGACAAAAACCACATGATGTCATGTATATGTGAAATCTTAAAAAGGTAAAATCATAGAAGCATTGAGTAGAAAAATGCTGCTTACCTGGGGCTGGGGAAATTGGGGTGGTAGTTTGGGGAAATGTTGGTCAAATGATACAAAATTTCAGCTAGACAAAAGGAATAAGTTCAAGAGATCGATTGCAGGGGATGCTGGTATTGTTAATAATAATGTATTTTACACAGTAAAGTTGCTAAGATAGTAGATTTTAAGTGATCTCACTGCAAAAAAAAGTCAAGTAATATATGTAAATGTGCTGGATTTAGTCATTCCACAATGCATACCTCTTTCAAAACATCATATTGTACACCATAAATATATATAATGTTTGTTAATTAAAAAATTAAAAAGAAAGAAAAGAATAAAGGAAGTCCTTAAATAGTTCCCCCTGGCCAAATGTGACATATTTTGAATATCAAATTAAATAATTATACTCATGCATTATGACTTGTTGAATAAAATAGAAATTCACAATTTAATACTGATACAAATAAATGAATGAAGAAGCAAAATACCTTCCTTAACACTGTAGAAGGTGAACTAATATATGTAGAAAGAATTATGGGGTTAGAAAAGCATACATTGCAGTGGTAAAATTTTTATTAGACATGGGATATTGAAATAAACTCAATCCCCCCACAAACGATTAGTTTTCAGAGGGAAAATAGAAACTACCATTGGAAAAAGGGGTGAATGCTGTCGAATAAGCTGATCAAAATTAATATTAAAAATACTGGAACAAAGTAAGATCCTGTGCTTTTTTATGTGATGTACTGGGGAAGCCACATCATGTTTGCAGGATGTTTCTGCCAAGAATGTACAATTTGAATCTAGTCACAAAGAAGCATCAAATAAATAAAAATTAGGGACACTGTATAAAATAACTGACCTATACTCTTTAAAAAATGACAAGGGTAAGAAGATAATAGAAGGCAGTACATTTTTTAGATTAAAGGACAATAAAGAGACATGATAACTAAATGCAATACCTGATCATAGATCAGATTCTAAGTTGGGGAAAAAATAATTGTAACAGTCATTATTGTGACAATTTACTAAATTCAAATATGTACTGTAAATTAGACAATATTATTATATCAATATCACATTTTCTGATTGTGATAAAATCGATTAGGTAAAAGAATGTTCTTTGTAAGGAATGCACAGTGAAATATTTAGGAGTAAATGAGCAAAAAAATCTGTGATTTATTCTTGAATTATATAGGAAAAATCACGTATGTATAGACATATGTCCCTCTTTATTCAAGTCTTTGCACAAATATTACCTCCTCATAGAGGGCTTTTCTGATTTCCCTTCCTATTATGACTCTCTTCAATTTTCTATTTTTAATCCTTCTTTTTTGCAGCACTTGTTTCTCATCGTATTACACACTCATTTTGAATTGATTCATGTGCTGTATTTGTTTCCTTCTAGATAGAATACAAAATCTATAAGGGCAGGGACTTTTTTTTTTTTTAACCACTCAATCCCTTGCAATGATTGGCATATAATTTGAGTATAAATATTTCTAAATGAAATTTTTGTAAGTCAAATGTTTGTAAATGAAATATTTAGAAGTGAAATGAATTCGAGTTTTAAAATGTAATTTGGATGAACACAAAGTGGGTTTGTGTGGAGCAAACATTGGGAAACAGTGGTATAAAAATGCTTAATTATGTTAACTATTTTGGTAAATTTGGGAATCAAAGGACTGCAAATTATTTTTGGAAGATAAAAGGAAAGATATTACTGTGACAATTACAAATAACAGCCTTATACCCTAAGAAAAAAATGGATCACTATATCAAGATCCTGATCTAGAGACACACTAAAACCAGCAGGGACGAAAAGCCTTTTGTCCTTTCAAGTTTAACTGAAACCTGTCCTGCAGTCTCACCATCCACTTCGTTGTCCAGGAAGCCTTCACAAGACCACTGTTTCTCAAGCAAATATATTCATCCTTGCCTTCTGGCTTTCACTCATCCAGCTCATACAATTACCTCTGCCCACAGTGCTTTTCTTTTAGTGGTGTAGACCCAACTGAAATGCCGCTTTGTCTTTGAAGTTTTTACTGACTCTTCCAGGCAGTTAGATCATGTCTCTTTAAAAGTTTCATGCTAACCCATATGCATCTTTTTCATAGCACTTAGCATATTATATTTGGAATTATGTTTACATTAACATCTCTCGTTGCTGTAATATCCTTAATGATGGGAATTATGCCTGATCCAGCTTCATAAATATCAATTTTAGCTCATTGATCTTCCCATGCTATGTACATGCTTAGATTGTTGTTGGCTTTATGTTTTATGTTGTTTTTCACTTTTTTCCCCCAGAGAGATTTGTGAATAAAACATAAATAAAGTGACAGGATAGACGTTGCTTTATTTCTCCAGATACATTACAAGTTTGTTATGTTCTTAAATTAGAAAAATAAATACTCTCAACATAAGAATCAGATAAATAGTATCCAGAATCCAAGTACTCAAAAATCTCAACCACTCAGGAATGGTCAGTAAGATACAAGTAAAAAGACTTTGAACTACCTTAGGCGATGTCACCAACTTTATTAATAAACAAACATGAAATTTATTAGCAGCAGAATCCACTAGTATTCTCTATTTATCACTATTTTGGATAAAACTCTATCACATTTGTTTTACAATTCAAGAGCATAAATGTATCTAGAAAATGTAAGTGGTTTGGAACTAAGTGTACTAAGTAGTTGCAGTTCTGATAGATAGTATCCAGATAAAGATGGAAATGAAAGGAAAATCATGAAAATAAACCTTGCAAATGTAAAACATTTAGTGTGATCATTTACTCTAAAGTTTACCAGCCCAAAATACTTCATTAGTCTCTGAATTAATAAATTGAGCATATTCTACTTAAAGAGTATAGTGTAAAATAGTTTTGGAAATATTTCCTGCAGAACTGGAAAACAAAAATAAAGCATTTTTTCCCTTAGAAATATAAGCTTTTATTAAAAAAAAATAGCCCATGTAAAATGGTTCATCCACAATGTAAGTCTTTAAAATTGCTATTCGGAGATTAACTCCCTCTATTGCCCTTGAGAAAAAATGATGTTTTATTTGACTATTATTGGAAGATAATCATCTCCAATAACACAAATGCTTTTATTTTTATAAGGCAAGACATTTATTTTGGAATCAGAAGCCTTTCAAAGAAAAATACCCTAATGAATGTTTTCTGGGAATAGCACCTTATTTTAGAGGTATTCATATGAATCTCTGGACATTTCATGACTTCAGAGGGGACCATTTCAAGATAATAAGTTATGAAATGGCAAACATTAATCTATATGTAGTCTTTTAAATAGAAAATTATTTCTCTAAGGCATCTGATACTGCCAAAGAGCTACTGATGACTCCTAAAGGAGGTAATATTTAGGATTTGTTTTTATAAAAGGCTCATAGCTTGGTGATTTCAATATGGCAAGATATAGCATACTCATAGGAAAGATAAGGTTGTTTAAAAGTTGACATTTAGTATATTTGTATTTTAAACTGACAGAAACACACAAACTCTAGCAAACCAAAAGTAAAATTAGAAACATTATGCAAGCTGTGTCATTAAATGTTCTTACAGGATAAAGTAGTTTAATTAAAATTTTATTCTTATCTGTTTTTATTCATTTCTTTTGAATGTATCATTTAACTTTTTTCTCAGGAGTAGCTTTTAATTGTCATTAGTTACATCTATTCTCTATTTATGTGACAAAATTCAAAGCTACAAATTCTATGATTTGATGACTTTAAGCAGATATTAGGGCATCAGAATTATTTAGAGTTAATTATAACGTTATAAACGAGCAAAACAAGAATTCTTTTTTTTTTTTTTTTTTTTTTGAGATACAGAGTCTCACAATGCTTCCCAGGCTGGAATGCAATTGCAATTCACCAGTGTAATCACAGTGCGCTAAAGCTTGAAATCTTGCATCAGTTTCCCCAATAGATGAGATTACAGGTGTGCACCACCACACCTGGCTCAATATTTCTTTAAATAACATAAATTAAATATAATGAGGAAATTTGTCCTACCATTGATCTGCAGCCAGTTTTCATTTGCTTATTTATCTGTCTCTATAGTTCTCCTTCATCTCTCCTTCACAACTCTGGATACTTCACTCCTAAACCTTGGCACATTTTTGAAAAAAAAGAAAGAAGAACCAAAAAAATTTTAAAAAGTTAAATTAAGCATTCGATATCACCAAATGATTAATGAAAAATCTCTTTACTAAATCTATTTTAGAATTTCAAATATTCCATTGTGGTTTCTAATACAATACAAACTCTTGAGGAATAGTACATTTCAGTACTGAAATATTTAGAAAAAAATATGTTAAATATTTTCCAATGTCCCATAGAAATTTACTAATGAACATTAATAATTATATTTTATTAATAAAATATCAGAGATATTAAGCAATATCTAAGATATGCTGATTTTTATTCATAATAAAATATCTCAGTATATTTGATATTGCTTAATATCAGATATTTTTATTAATAAAATATAATTAATTTATAATTTATAATTATAACAAAATATAAATATTGCTTAATATCAGATATACTGCATAGTAAAACACAAGTAATAGATGGCCACTAAGGTTTAAACATATTCATCCATACAATTTGAATTTTTTGTATTCTGGTCTTTTCCCTGACAGTATTTATGCTGATCACTTAGACTCCTTAGTTTCTCAGAAGTTTTTTTCTCTTTTTTTTTTTTTTTTTTAAGAGATGGGGTCTTGCTATATTACCCAGGCTAGTCTCAAACTCCTGGGCTCAAGTGATGTAGCTTTCTCAGACTCCCAAGGTGCTTGGAATATAGGTGTGGGCCACCATGCCTGGCCTTCTCTTCTTTCTGGTCTTCTTCTATTTTTCCTTTAGGTTCACAGAGTCAAGTTAATTGCATTCTCATTAGTACATCGAAGATGCTGATTGACTTCATATTATTATCTACACCCCTGTCTGAGGTAAACACTAAAATAGTTGATATAGGCAAAGAAGCACACACAGCTGGTTAATCTTGTGAACTGGTGTCCAGACAGACAAGGTGTGAATACTGCATCAATTATATACTACCTGTGTTCACGACTTTTCATGTTACTTATAATCAGTTACTTACACCAATTCTTCTGCAACATGAATTTAACAATATCTATATCTTAAGGTGTTCAAGGGTTTAAATTATTTACATTTGTATAAATAAACAAACACATAAACATATGTATGTAACAGATATACTTTTTTATTTGTATAAATTTCAGAGGTGCAAGTGAAGTTTAGATACATGATATATTAAGTAGTGGTGAAATCCTGGCTTTTAATATAACCATCATCTGAATAAGGTACATCGTATTCAGTGAGTAATTTCTGAGTAACCCCTCACCCTCCTCTTAACCTTCCCAGTCTCCAGTGTCTATTATTCTACAAATATATTAGCTACAACTATATGTTCTTATATATGTATATATTTCCTTTAAAATTTTTTATAAAATAATATCATACACAGTTTCTTACATTTTTCCTCAAAATTGTATTTTTTTGAGATCCATCAGTGTTGCTTTATATTAAAGTAGTTAATTGCTTCTGAGTATTGAGTAGTAATTCCATTATGTTGATTCCATATGTTACATTTTATTCCCAGAGAGATAAACAGAAACAGCTGCTTTAAGCATTTATTCATTCATTTTTCCATATTGATTTGTATGAAATTGGGCTATATACCTAAGAGTGTTTCTGCTGAGTAATAAAACACATAAATATTTCCTTTCACCAGTTCTATTGGGTTAGATTTTGGAACGTCTGTAGCAATTAATCTCCTCTGAGGAGAGAAAAAGGGTGTTTCCCAAGCTTTGCCAAATCTTTGTATTAATGGATGTTTTATAATTTAGAAGGTATTTGTATACTGTACATAATTTTGAAAAAGAATCCAAGTTTTTTTCTATTTGATGAGCCCTTTATCCAAAATAGTTTACCCAATGATTTTTCATAAGAGAATGAAATTCTCATGGACATTTCTTTATATAAGAATTGCCTTCTAGTCTCTTTGTTCCTGTGTCTTATTCTTGTGTGAAAATTTTACTGTTTTTATTCATGTACCTGTACCTTTTCATTTTACACACATAGACACATACACACACACACACACACACACACACACACACACATATATATACACTAGAGTTTTTTTGTTTGTTTGTTTGTTTGTTTGTTTGTTTGTTTTTAAGATTAAATCTTGCTCTGCCACCCAGGCTGGAGGATAGTGGCATGATCTCTGCTCACTACGACCTCCACCTCCTGGTTCAAGTGATTCTCCTGCCTCAGTTTCCCAAGTAGCTAGAATTACAGGCACCTGCCACTATGCCCAGCTAATTTTTTGGTTTTTTTTAGTAGAGATGGGGTTTTACCATGTTGACCAGGCTGGTCTCAAACTCCTGACCTCGTGATTCGTCCACTTCGGCCTCTCAAAGTGCTGGGATTACATGAGCCACTGCGCCTGGCCTAGGCTTTTATGTTCTAGGTACATTTTGGGATAAATACACATGTATCATGATTAGATTTTGTTTGGGAAATACATTGACTTTGCAGATATATTGGGGAGACTTGAGGGTTAAAGAGTTAGGTTATCCAGAAAGTTGTTGTTTCTTATATTTATTCAGGCTTTTATAATATCATCCAATATCTAGCAAATGTGTAAAGCTATCTTTTGCACTACTTGTAGGTATAACAAAGATTCTTTATGGATTTTGTTGCTAGTGAAGGGATATCTTCTTGTCTTTAATTTTAATGAATTATTTGAAACATAAATAGAGAATAATAGCATTAAGACTCAGATACCCACAACTTAACTTTTCTAATTAAATATTTTACCATATTTACTTAAAGTATTATTTTAAGCAATGAAATATTAGTTGAATTATTTCTTGGGCTCCTCTCCGAACCCTCCCATTTTTTTCTCCTTCTCTTACCAGAGTTTACTCTTCTGAATTAATCATTTGTCTTTATCATATATATATTTGTCTGCTTTTGCTATACATCTTTGTAGTTTTTTAAACAAGTTTTAAAATGTGAAGTAAATAATAGGCTGTGTTAAAACTTCATTGTTAAATTAAAAATCTAGTTTGATATAGAAAAAATAAAAGAAAAAATAAACTAATGTGTTTACTCAGTTTATTTACCTCATATGTGATTAATAGCAGGTACAATTTATAATTATTTTCTCCTACATTGGGTATTTGCTTTGACTTAATGAAAATATTAAAAATATATCTCAAGAACTGAAAGTCCACACAAATATAATGTCTATAATTCATATTGTTTTTATTTTGTTTTATGGTTTAATTTTTTTATTTCTTAAATTGTAAATTGACAAATTACAGTTGTATGTTTGACCCTGGAACAACACATAGCTTAGGAGTTAGGAGCGCTGACCCCTCATGCAGTTGAAAATCTGCATACAACCTTTGATTCCTTAAAAAGTTAACTACTAATAACCCACTATGGACACTCTTTACCAATAATATAAACAATTAACACATATTTTATATGTTAAATATATACTGTTTTCTTACAATAAAGTTAGAAAAAAGAAAACGTTATTAAAATCATAAGGAAAAGAAAATATATGTTGTATCCATTAAGTGCAAGTAATCATCATAAACATCTTTTTCCTCATCTTCATGTTTAAGCCGAGGAGGAGAAAGAGAAGGGATTGGTTTTGCTGTCTCAAGAGTGATAGAGGTAGAAGAACATCCACATGTAGTGGATTGCCACAGTTCAAACTCATGGTTCAACGGTAAATTGTATTGCAATTCATTGAATTTCTTTAAGAAGGTTATTCTGAATTCCTGTCTGTCATTTAATAGACCTCCTTTTTTTAGAGACCCTGTTGAAGCTTTGGTGCTTTTTTTTCTTTTTGATTTTGGAAGTGTCATAATTTTCACCTCTAATTTGGCCAGCTCACACGTTATATTCCATGGCCATACGGTACTGCTATTTGAGTTCATCAGCTGGGCAGGGATGCAAGAGGGGCACTGAAGTTAGGTGCAGTTGCTGATTGGAATGGACAGGACCAGTTGCTATGCTAAGCAGAAATGCACATTTGAGGTTTGCCTCTCTGCCTACACAGAGAAGGTTTTAGGGTGAGCTCTGAGGCTGAATTGATTGCTGTTTAAATTCTGGTGGTCATATTTAACCCCTGATTTTTGCCAAGTGCTATTAGCCTCCTAGGAGTTGTGGAACTAGCCCCCTGCTCTTTGCTGAAATTCGCTATAGCAGTTGTCTCCCTTCCTGGGCGGAACCCCAAGGTACAGTCCAAGGCTGGCCCTTCAGGTTGGTCATCTAGGGATTCCAGGGAGGTAAAAATTTTTTATCAGTTTTGCGATTAACAGCTGAGTTTTGTGAGCTCCGATACCATTGGCAGGTATGCAGAGCAACCACCAAGATGTGTGCTGGGTGCTGTGGGCTCCACCTTTTTTATTTCTACCTGACCCTGGGTAATCTAGCCACCTTGAAAAGTGTTTCAAAATGCTAGGGAACATAGACGTTAATCTCTGCTTCCATTGGCTCTCTGTAGAAAGTGTGATCCCTGAGGGATCCTTTCTATGTAGAACTCTGCTGACTTGGGGTCAGGGAGGGGCAACATAGTCGAGGAAGACCATTTCTCTACCATTCCCTTGTGGGTTTTATTACATTTTATGGGCCACTTAGGTTTATTTCCAGTTTTGGAAGCTTTCACCAAAGTATATTTGTCTGTGGATAGTTGCTAGTTAAACTTTTTGTGGCGGGTAGTGTAACTGAGCTCAGGTTTGGCTGCTTACTGCTCAAAAGCCAAAACTTGAAAGACAAAGGTAGGTAGGAGGAAAAGCACGTTTATCCAGGAGCCAGCAACTGGAGGAGACAGCACACTTGGGTTGTGTATTAGTGTGATTTCACACTGCTATGATGATACTACCTGAGCCTGGGTAATTTATAAACCAAGGAGATTTAATTGACTCACAGTTCCAGATGGCTGACGAAGTCTCAGAAAACCTAAAATTATTGCCAAAGGAGAAGCAGGCGCCTTCTTCACAAGGCCACAGGAGAGAGAACAGCAAGGGGTAAAGGTGGAAGAGCCTCTTATTAAACCGTCTGATCTCATGAGAACTCACTCACTATCAGAACAGCTTTTAGGAAACCATCCTTCTGATCCAATCATCTCCAATCCAGTTTCTCCCTCAACACATGGGGATTATGGGGAATACAGTTAGAGACGACATTTGGATGGGGACATAGAGCCAAATCATATCAGGTTATAAAGCCTGAAACTAATCCAATAAAAATTGACCCTCTGATCTTAATCTATTTCCCCATTAGGAAAAATAAAAAGAAGTGCAGCTCACTGCCAGAGCAGTATTCTCCAGGCAAACTTAAGGCTTGAATCTTACACTTCTTTTATCTGAGTTCCTTCCTCGGGAAAAGATCCCCAGGCCTTTCAAGTATTATCAAAGAACTGAAAGTCACCAGATCAAGGGATGCAGACAATGAAATGCCAGGCTCCTCATTCATCATGGTTGCTTTCTTATCTTGTTTCATCACACATAGTTACATTTCTTCCTTGCTATATAAACCCCTACTTTCAGTCAATCAAGGAGATGAGTTTGAGACTGAGCTCCCATCTCCTCCACTACAACACCCATTTAAAGCTTTCTTCCTTGGCACTTGGCAATACTTATTGTCAGTCATTAGCTTTCTGTGCAGTAAGCAGCAGAACCTAGATGCGTGCCAGGCCCTAGATGAATCCCTATTTTTCTGTTAACGAGACCATCCTTGCATTTGGGATTTTAGGATCCTGGCTGGAATTCCTGGGATCTCAGCAGCTGCTGAGAATGCTTTTGTCTCTCTTCTTTCCCCTTCACGGCATCAGTTGATAGCAATGCTTAGCTGGTGCAAGGAAAAGCAGTATCTGGGAGTTGATGGATCCAAGACTGAATAAGTCAAACTGGTGTACACACCAGGAATATTCAGTCTCTGCCATTTGGGCTTGTGTCATTTGGATCTAGCATGAGTCATTTGTGGTACTGCTTGGTGGGAGATATGATTTTTGAAGACATCTCTTCAGTCTCCATTTTTTTAGAACGACCTTGGGAGTGTTCTGTTTTGGTTTTTGTATGTTTGTTGGTTTTTAATTGTTTAAAAGGTGAAACATGAAAATTCAAAGAAATGCTAGATTTTCTGGGACACCAGCTAGTCAAATATTATCTCCATTTTTGTGCACATTTTAAACTAATGGACAAATTACAGCAAGAAAAATTCAGGGCTCAAATGGTGAACCAGAAACTCCAGAGGCTTCTGAAGCTCCCTATTCTCTCTCTCTCTCTCTCTCTCTCTCTCTCTCTCTCTCTCTCTCTCTCTCTCTCTTCTGTCTTCTTTGAGTCTGCTGCTATTGAGCTACTAGTATTGAAATAAAACTCAATTCAAAGTTACTTGGGATTTTTTTTTTTCTTATACAGTTCGGCCAGTTCTAGCTAAAATATAAACATGGAAAACCTTTGAAACTTAAAAAAAGGGTAAAAGAGGTTTCAAATATTAACATGATATTGAAAGTGCTTTACCAAATATTTTGGTCAACAGCCTTCATGCAACTCCCGAATGAGACAAAGTTTAGTCATGTGAACAAGTTCCAATTTTGTTAATGAAAAAATTTGGATAGAGCTATCTTTTATAGGCTGGTGAGTTTATGATACCCTCTGATGGCTAGAGTTCTCAGGTAAAAGCTATTGTATCTTTGTGTGTGTGTATACATGTTTAGATGTGCTTATGTATGTGTATATATATATGTGTGTGTGTGTGTGTGTGTGTGTGTGTGTTGGGTCTAAAATGTACTAAATTGGATTATAAGTAAATGGGTATTCATAAATTAAGTCAGTCCAAATGCTTTTCAAGTTCATGTAAATTTAGTAACCTTTGGTAAATAAAAATGATTTTGAAATTATTAATAAAATAAAAATAGAGATATCATCCAAATTGTTAGCATTCATTTTTGTCTGGATATGCCAATTATGAGAAGTACATATTCACCTGACCAAACCCTTGGAGACACGAAGAACAGCAGAAGCCAGACTTTTAAGCAAGACTTTTAATGGCAGTCTGGCAAGATCGGCTGTCTGGTAGACAACTACAGCAGGTGATTTATCTCCTAACACGCAAGTCCCTCCCTCAGTTCCTCATTGGTGGAGTACTATGGGGTTACAATCTTCCTGGATGTTGCCTAAATTTCATTATCCCCCTTATAATGTTATACCTGGTCCCATCCCCCACTTAAATTTTGATTTCCCAGTATGAAAACTTTCTTCCCTTTTATGGACTGACATCTTCTCTACATTCTGTTTGCTTACTGACCTTCTAGGTGCACAAGCCATGTGGTTTGTTACATCCACAGGCTGGGTGCACATACTTAGATTTATCATGCCTTGAAAACATTTAAAATGTTTTCTCACACCAATTATTTTATTTCTACCTTTGCTAAATATTTCAGGTCCAATAAAAACAGCTGAGGCTTCTGAATTATTGGCAAAATGCTGTGTTTAAGGTTCTTACCCAGGTGATCGCTTGATGTTCACAGGTTTGTAAATGGCTAGCAGAGAAATAACTTTAAGTGACAATTAATTTTGTCTAATATCTTCATTTTCAGAAGTAATCTAGAAAAACTGTTAAAAATAAAAAAATTAAGTGCATATAAATAGGATAAATGCTTGCAGGTAAACTTTTTATGTAATTTCAAAATCTTAAAATTATTTTGAATGCTTATTGAATATCTGGGTCATTTCTAACTAAGAAAGGGTTATAATATGGGAAAATAAATTTCCAAATTTGTGGAGTGGTTTTGTCTATAAAATGCTCACATCTGATAGACAGTTCAGGATTTCTTGCTTCCTAGGATTCCACTAAAAGTTAAGTTTACTAAGAATAAGAATTCTATGTAAGTATAATTCTATAAGTTGTATTCTTGAGAAAAAATAATTTTATATAAGTCAGAAGTTATTCAAAAGTTATAAAAAGGTAAAAAGAAAAGACCAAAACAAAAGAGATGTGAGACAAGTTATGAATATAAAAATACTTTTGGTAAATAAGATTATTTAAAAATAATAATTTTATCTAAAAAAGATCTTTTGTGGTAAATTTTTGTCTTAAAGTAAAATGACTGGTGATTTTTAAAAAGTGGTTATGTGAGACAAGTAAGAAAGTTAAAAAAAAAATTATAAACGGGCTGTGTAAGTAGTTACAAGGTACAAGAAACAGAATTTACAAAAGGAATTTAGTAAGTATTTACGTTAGTTATAATTAAAAAGGAAACTATTTACAGGAGTCTTTCTAAAATTAGCCCCTTATGTTAAAACAAGGGTTGCATAAGGTATTGCTTTGCTTTTACAGAAAATACAAGAGATTTTGATTTTTAATTATATAACCAATTTCTTTGAAAAACTTTTGATTCATATCTCAGAGGTTCCACATATGTTGTGTCTTGTTGTTTTTAGCTTTTCCTTCCCTTGAGAAGGCTTGAGATGACAATTCTCTCATTCCGTTTTTTCATCACTCCTGAATGTTTTTCTTTCTAGTTCTGTTATTGTGGCCTAATACTAAAATGTTTTATCTTAAAGGTCTAAAAAAGCAATGTTTACTTCCAGTATAAATTTATCTGTACTCTTGATTTTTCTTGATAAATACAATTTTTTCAATGTAACTATGAATTTCTCATGTTGTTACTAAGAGTCTTGTGTTCTCCTGCTATACTCATAACTTGAACACACTCTTCCTGTGTCTGATTAAATTCATATACTGTTTTCAACAGGTTTGACTTTTGGGTTATCTAAATGGGTTTCCAATAAGGAGAAGCAATTACAATGCAGAAGGTTTTCTTTGCTTTTTAGCACTTGGCTTAAAAAACAAAAATTTTATATTTTTTAATATCAAAATTATTCTTATATTATACATTCATAGGTTTTTGATTTTTTAGGAAAAAAATTTTTAAAGGGTTAGGTATTTTTTTTATTCACATAACTTTGTATTTTTTTTAAAGGCTTTTAATTCTCAATCTTGGTTAAATGAACAAATTTTATTTTTTGGTTTTGGTGAAATGTTTTGAGCTTTTTAACATCTTTAATAAATACTCTCATAATCAAAAACCCTTCAAAAATCAATAAATCCAGGAGCGGGTTTTTTGAAAGATCAAGAAAATAGACCACTAGCCAGATTAATAAAAAAGAAAAAAGAGAATAATCAAATAGATGCAATAAAAAATGATAAAGGGGATATTACCACAGATTCCACAGAAATACAAACCAACATCAGAGATTATTACAAATAGCTCTATGTGCATAAATCAGTAAACCTGGAAGAAATGGATAAATTCCTGAACATGTGCACTCTCCCAAACCTAAAACAGGAAGAAGTAAAAACCCTGAATAGACCAATAACAAGGGTTGAAATTGAGGCAGCAATTAATAGCCTACCAACAAAAAAAGCCCAGGTCCAGATGAGTTCCCAGCAGAATTCTACCAGACATAAAAAGAGGAGCTGGTATCACTCCTTCTGAAACTATTCCAAACAATCCAAAAGGGGAAGCCTTCCCAAATCATTTTATGAGACCAACATAATCCTCATACCAAAACCTGGCAGAGAGTCAATCAAAAAAGAAAACTTCAGACCAATATCCATGGTGAACATAGATGCAAAAATCTTCAATAAAATACTGGCAAACCGATTGCAACAGCACACCAAAGAGCTCATCCACCATGATCAAGTAGGCTTCATCCCGGGGATGCAAGGCTGGTTTAACATACATAAGTCTATAAACGCAATTCACCACATAAACAGAACCAAAGACAAAAACCACATGATTATCTCAAAGATGCAGAGAAGGCCTTTGACAAAACCAACAGTGCTTTATGCTAAAAACTCTAAATAAACTAGGTATCGATGGAATGTATCTCAAAAAAATAAAAGATATTTAGGACAAACCCACAGCCAATATCATACTGACTGGGCAAACTGGAAGCATTCCCTTTGAAATCTGGCACTAGACAAGGATGCCCTCTGTCACCGTTCCTATTCAATATAGTACTGGAAGTTCTAGCCAGAGCAATCAGGCAAGAGAAAGAAATAAAGTGTATTCAATTAGGAAAGGAGGAAGTCAAATTATCTCTATTCGCAGACAACATGATTGTATATTTAGAAGACTCCATCATCTCAGCCCAAAATCTCCTTACATTGATAAGCAACTTCAACAAAGTCTCAGGATACAAAATCAATGTGCAGTAATCACAAGGATACCTAAACACCAATATTGGACTTAAAGCATGCCAAATCAAGAACAAACTGCCATTCACAATTGCTGCAAAGAGAATAAAATATCTAGGAATACAGCTAACAAAGGATGTAAAGGACCTCTTCAAGGAGAACTACAAACCACTGTTCAAGAAAATAAGAGAGGACACAAACAGATGGAAAAATATTCCATTCTCATGGTTAGGAAGAACCAATATTGTGAAAATGACCATACTGCCTAAAGTAATTTATAGATTCAGTGCTATCCCCATCAAGCCACCTATGACCCTCTTCACAGAACTGGAAAAAAAAAACCTTAAACTTCATGTGGAACCACAAGAAAGCCTGCAGAGCCAAGTCAATTCTAAGCAAAAAGAACAAAGCTGGAGGCATCACTCTACCTGACTTCAAATTATACTACAAGGCTACCATAATCAAAACAGCATGGTACTGGTACCAAAACAGATATATAGACCAACGGAACAGAAGAGAGTCCTCAGAGGCAATGCCACACATCTACAACCATCTGATCTTTGACAAACCTCACAAAAACAAGCAATGGGAAAATGATTCCCTGTTTAATAAATGGTGTTGGGAAAACTGGCTAGCCATGAACAGAAAGAAGAAACTGGACCCCTTCCTAACACCTTACATGAAAATTAAGTCCAGATGGATTAAAGACTTAAACATAAGACCAAACACCATAGGTTAGGTGTTAAACCCTAGAAGAAAACCTAGGCAAAACCATTCAGGACATTGGCATAGGCAAGGACTTCATGACTAAGATACCAAAAGCATTGGCAACAAAAGCCAAAACAGACAAATGAGATCTAATTAAACTCCAGAGCTTCTGTACAGCAAAAGCTGTAAATCATTAGAGTGAACTGGAAACCAACAGAATGGGAAAAAATGTTTGCAACCTGCCCATCAGACAAAGGGCTAATATTCAGAATCTACAAAGAACTAAAACAGATTTACAAGAAAAAAACAAACAAACTCATTCAAAAGTGGGCAAAGGACATGAACAGAAGCTTTTGAAAAGAAGACATATATGACGCCAACAAACACAAAAAAATGCTCATCATCACTGGTCATTAGAGAAATGCAAATCAAAACCACATTGAGCTATCATCTCACACCAGTTGGAAGGGCGATCATTAAAAAAATCTGGAGACAACAGATGCTGGAGAGGATGTGGAGAAATAGGAACACTTTTACGCTGTTGGCGGGAGTGTAAATTAGTTCAAACATTGTGGAAGACAGTGTGGTGATTCCTCAAGGACCTAGAAATAGAAATTCCATTTGACCCAGCAATCCCATTACTGGGCATATATCCAAAGGATTATAAATTGTTCTATTATAAAGACACATGCACATGTATGTTCATTGCAACACTGTTTACAATAGCAAAGACCTGGAACCAACCCAAATGCCCATCGATGATAGACTGGACAAGGAAAATGTGGCACATATACACCATGGAATACTATGCAGCCATAAAAAATGATGCGTTTGTGTCCTTTGTAGGGACATGGATGAATCTGGGAACCATCACTCTCAGTGAACTGACACAAGAACAGAAAATCAAACACTGCATGTTATCACTCATAGGTGGATGGTGAACAATGAGAACACATGGACACAGCGAGGGGAGCATCACACACTGGGGTCTGTTTGTAGGAAATAGGGGAGGGACAGTCGGCAGGGTGTAGGGAGGTTGGGAAGGGATAACATGGGAAGAAATGCCAGATACAGGTGATGGGGGGGAATGGAGGCAGCCAACCGCATTCTCATGTATGTGCTATGCAATAATCCTGCATGTTCAGCACATGTACCCCAGAACCTAAAGTGCAAAAAAAAATTAAAATTTATATATATATAAAAGAAATTGGTTTAAAAATATATATATGTCATTCTTTAAACCAATTTCACATCTATCTATCTATCTATCTATCTATCTATCTAATCTATATATGTATCTGCCTAATATCTCCAAAGTTTGAAAGTTGTTCAATCCTATTGAGTCAATCTGTTTTGCCTTGCTTATGAACTGCTATCAAAGCTGTATAATGTCAAGCACTCTCCCTCTAAGCCCAGGGACTATTGTATTAGAGGTAGGTACATGCGATTATAAGAGTGAATTTTGAGGACTAAAATCAGTTCAGATCCTCCAAATCAAAGATGGGCATACAGATGCTTAAATAGCAGATGACTCAATATGTAGAACTTATAAATTATTCAATTTTATAACCTGGCATTTTTGCTTTTAGTTTTGAACTCTTAGTGTTGCCTAAAAGGTTTTAAGAGTTAATGAGTGCCTGCCCACCTCCATTCCTGCCTTGTCTGGAATGAATAATTGGCTATAAGTCTTCTGGCTTTAAGTCTTTTGGCCACAGCAGTCCTACTGAGGGACATGATGGACTCAGGGCAGGTAGCCACACCACTCTGGCAATGATATGGGACGAAATAAAAGCTTGGCCATTGATGTTGTCTCTGGCATATCTTTCCCCAAAAGGAGGAATGTAAACACACAAACAAATAAACAAAACTCCTAAGTCCCCTACTGACTGAACAGACCAAGAGGCCAAAGGGACACCCCCACCCTTGCCTCCAAAAATTAAAAAAAATTAAAAACTCAGTACCCAGCCATGATGGTATAAAAGGTCCGTCATGCCTTATTAGACTTCCTCCGTTTTATGGTTTAGAGTCCAGGTGTCCCCAAACTACGGCCCGCGGGCCGCATGCGGCCCCCTGAAGCCATTTATCCTCCCCCACTACCCCGCACTTCAGGAAGGGGCACCTCTTTCATTGGTGGTCAGTGAGAGGAGCACAGTATGTGGCGGCCCTCCAACGGTCTGAGGGACAGTGAACTGGCCCCCTGTGTAAAAAGTTTGAGGACGCCTGGTTTAGACACACAGCTGACCAGCATTAATGTTGAAATAGATATCATAAGACTGACCAAACATTCTTTGTGGCAATAAGATAACAAATTATACAGAGAACCTAAAGCCACGTCAGGCAAGGGCCAAGTTATACACTTCTAGACTTAAAAAATAAATCATTTTCTAACTGCCACCTGATTATTCCTTTTCTCCAGCATCTAAACAAGCACTGTGCTTGAGATAAACAGTATTAAAACTACTGCAGTTCCACCAGATACTAACAGATCTTCCATGCTCCCTGCCATGGTCCACTAACCATAGCTGTAACTTTGACCGGACAAAAGGCTGACTTTAGTAAATTTCCTAAGAATACCACTGATCATAGACTGGTTCTGTTTAGTTTACAGAGATTGTGTGTTTGTGTGCCTTTGTGTTCTGAAAAAAAGATGTATAGGACCTAGTTGTAATACATTTAAATGTTAAGTCTTCAAGGTGAATATAATTGATATTTCACATGTATGTTTATTCAATATGCATGTGTCAGGACCACCTTCATAAATATTTGTAACTTCTCCTATTACCTGTTGAATATGTATGTTTAACCAACCTGTCATCATATCCATACAGGGGACTAGGTACGATTAACAGTGGGAAGAAAATTTACTGACTTTTATATTGATACAGGGGCCATATATTCTCTAATTAATTCCTATCTATCCTCTGTTTCAAAGAAGACTATGACGATTACAGAAATGTCAGGAGAAATTGTGACTTTCTCTTTCCTGCAACCTTTTGATTGTCATCTTGGAGACCATAATCTAAGGGAAAAACTAAAAGATTAAACATACTCTGCCAAAAAAAAAAGGCATCATCAAAATATGTCCAAAAATCCATTTGACTTGAGAGGTGTTGTCAGTTACCCTGTTATAAATGTAAATGGCTTCCTGAAACAGACAGCAATTGAGTCCTTTTAACATATTCTATAGTAGGCCATTTCAGGTTTCTGCCATGGCAGGAAAGCCATCTGATATTAAAAAAAAAAAAAAAAAAAAAAAAAGCCAAATTTGTTAAGACTCCAGGCACTATACTAACTCCTGTTTATAAATTTACTTCTAATGGGAGCGGTCACCCTAGACATAACTCTATATTCTTTTCAACTTTGAATTGAGTCCTTCTAAAGACCCCAAAATAAAACAACAACAAACAAAACAAAACAAAGACCTGAACATAGCATACTGCAAAGTCAAACGGTTTCATTCCAAAGTTCCTAATCAACACCCCCATTCAGCAGGAGGTAACTAGACTAGAGCAATGCCCCTTTTCCATAGAAATGGAATAAAAAAATTCACAGTGGAGAATTTGTAACTGAGGCAGTCACTCCCTTTCTAAAAGCAAATAGCTATTCTTTCTTTCACAATGCTTCACTATGTGCTTGGTTAAGATCGCCAAGAACTAACCTTGAGATAAAATCAAGGTTGAGAAATGTCCACCCATAGAAAAATGCTGAACATTTAATGTTCAATCCTGCTACAATCTAGCTGATGCCTGCCAGACTACCAAATGGCCCATTACTCAAGATTCTCATTGAAACAGGACATGCCAACCTGCACTTAGCTAATTTCTGCACAGTTTCCCAAGCCACTTCCTTTTAAAACTCCTTTGGCCAGCCAGGAAAGGGGGAGATGGTCTTTAAAATGCAAGTTCACCGTCTTCTTAAGTTGTTAGCTCCTGGACAAATCTGCTTTTCCTCACACCACTGGTTGTTTCTGGAGTTTTGGCGGTTCTGTGTGAACAGCAGCTGAACCTGAATTTGGTTATAGTAGTGTAACCTAGGACCTCCTATTCCTCCATCCTGCTGACACCACTTCACAGTATTTCCTGAAATCTGTATTCTTTCTTTTTCTTTTTCTTTTTCTTTTTCTTTTTTTTTTTTTTAGAGATGGAGTCTTACTCTGTCACCCAGGCTGGAGTGCTGTGCTGCAATCTCAGCTCAATTAAACCTCTGCCTTCTGAGTTCTAGCAATTCTCCTGTCTCAGCCTCCCAAGTAGCTGGGACTACAGGTGCATGCCACCATGCTCAGCTAACTTTTTGTATTTTAGTAGAGAGGGGATTTCACCATATTGCCCAGTCTGGTCTCGAACACCTGAGCTCAAGCAATCTGCATGCCTCAGCCTCCCAAGAAATTTGTATTCTTAAAAGTGATATAGACAAGGTTTAGTCAGATGTGAGAAGGCTTTTATTTTCTTTGGACCATGGATTTTCAGGAGACTTAGAAAGTATGCAAAACCATGAAGTGTAAATGCATAGCAAAAGGCAACCGAAATTTGTACTTAAGACTTCATGTAAGTATTTCTGTAGACAAGCATTGTAAACTATGGGATATTGTAAACATTCTAAATCAGTGACAGTTAACTCCATGGCACTTATGTGAAAATCAAAATGATAAATAGGTTGCTTCCTAATGCTTTAATAAAAGAATTCACGTTTTGATGTTTTTTTTAGACAGTCTCACTCCAAATTCTTTCTCTATTTGCTTCAAAATGATGTTGTTTAATATCTTATAATTCTGTTCATTTTATCTTCTTGAATGGTTTATTCTTTTATTAATTTTTATTAATTCTCTTTGTCCACTAAACATATTAGTTTCTAATTTCTGAATTTTCTGGTTGTGATATTATTACATTTGTTTTTTCAAAATGTCATTGGTCAAGTATATTTGTCTCTCTCTATTTGCAGCATTTTCTATATTATTTGTGTCTCTTGCAATCATTTCATGTATGTTCATATTGTAAGTTAGGCCTAAAGTCTCTGTATTTCAATAGGTATTAATTGACCTACAGTCCTTATAATTACTGAATTCTACCATTTTGACTTCCTTTATTGCATTCTTGATTTAAGTTTTAGTTTCCTAAGCTTTGTTGAATTGATCAAGCTTTTCAACTCAGTTAATTGGCATTATTTCTCTTTCTCTATCCTCTACTTTCTGAAATAAAATATTTTAGCTGCATTACCTTATGTATAAAATATATTTAGAAATTATGCATAATTTTAATTGATAATATCATAGACTGTATCTCACTTTGTTTTCTTTTCTATTTCTTTTTTTTTAAATGGAGTTTCACTCTTGTCACCCAGGCTGGAGTGCAGTGGTGCTATTCCAGCTCACTGCAACCTCCTCCTCCTGGGTTCAAGTGATTCTCCTGCCTCAGTCTCCCAAGTAGCTGGGATTACAGGCCCCCACCACCATGCCTGTCTAATTTTAGTACAGACAGGGTTTAACCATGTTGGCCAGGCTGTTCTCAAACTCCTGAGCTCAGGTGACCTGCCCACCTCAGCCTCCCAAAGTGCTGGAACTACAAGTGTGAGCCACCACACCCGTTTTCACTTTGTTGTTGTCTTACATTTGGTGTATTATATTTGCTCTGGCATAGAAAGCTGTATTTTTTTCAAAAAGAACTTACCATGAATAGACTTTGAGCTCTTACATATCCAAAATAAATTTTATTTTGCCCTCATAACTGAATGCTCATTTGATTAGCTACAAAGTTCTTAATTTAACATCACTTTTCCCTCAGCACTTTGGAGGCTTCATTTGATTGCCTTTAAATGCCTCAAGCTGAAGTTTTATGTGTCTTTGATTTTTTTTTTTTTTGCATGTGACATACTCTGTTCTTTAAAAATATTAACAACTCTAACTTATCTATGCAGATCTTAAATGTCACTAACACGTATCTCAGTTTGAATCTGTTTTTATTCCCTTTGTTCGGTCTCAGCTGTTCATTTTAAACGTTAGCCTCATTTATTTGATTGTTTGATTATTCATTTGACTCACTTATCTTCGTTCTTTTTGGTTGGAGCCTGGAACCCTTGCAAGAAGGCTATTATTATTCTGGATAATAATTATAGTTATAAAGATAGGAAAGAATAATATATTTTGGAAAATATTCAAGTTAAAAAACACTCAATATTCTTAATATATGTGAAAACACATATTATGTATGTGTACCTATGTTGACACAGAATAGACACAGCTAAATGTAGTAGGCTAGAAGACTGAGAAAGAAAGATAACATCCAGAATAATAATAGTCATCATGCAGGGGTTCCAGATTGTGTATGCATATATATATATATGTTGTTAATGTATGTTGTTAGATATAGAGTGTATGAGTATGTTTGTATATATATACTTATATTGTGCGTGTATATATAATTTATATTGTGTGTATATATTCTGTGTATTTTGTGTGTGTATATATTATATATATAAAATATATGCACACATAATACTACATGTACTTTCACTTTTATTCATTTATTTCTGTGATTTCTGGAAAATTAGTAAGTCTTCTAGCTTACTATCTTCAGTTGTGTCTATTCTGTTTTCAACATAGGCATGCATACATAATATGTGTTTTCACATATATTAAGAATATTGAGTGTGTTTTATAACTTGAATATTTTCCAAAATATATTACATAATATGTTTTCACATATATTAAGAATATTGAGGTTAACTTGTACATTTTTCAAAATATATTATTCTTTCTTATCTTTACAACTGTATTATATTAGTTTATTTTTAATTAACTCTGTTTTCTTATGACTCAGGTTTGTTAATTAATTTTCTTGCCTCCGTTTCGAGGTCTGAATTTAACACAAATATTTGGTGACTCTCAGCTCTCTGTTTATATTGCTTGTAGAGGTCTTAGAAAGTATATTTTCTCAGGCCAAATAAGAATTCTTCTTGCCTTGTTTGGGAAAACCAATTTAACTTTTAGGAGCCTTGCCTTGGGCTTTTCAATCCAGAAAAATCTGTGGCTTTGAAGTATGGGACTGTGTGGAATATGAGAAGCTTGTGATATGGGGGTATTAGCTTCACCCCGTCCAGGCTAGGACAATCCCTGTACCAACTCTGAGTATCTCTTGGATGCAATCTTTCTACACTATATCTTAGTCAAAAGGCCAAGACAAGATAGGATGGAATCTTTCTATGCACAGAGTTGAAAGCACAGCTTTCTTCTGGATGTAGTTGCAAAAACTAATATTTTCTTTTCTTTTCTTCATCTTCTTCTTTACTCTTTGCTGAGATACTGAGTTGACAAGTCTCTAATCTGCTTCTTTTTCTGTTTGAGTATCCAGGCTAACCACTGTGATTGGGCACATAGTCCAATTCTTTAGGAATTCGTGTTTGAGATTTAGTGAAAGACAAAATGTTCCTGATGCCAATGACTTCGTATAGATGGATGGTGGAAAAGACTTCCTAAAACAATTATTCTGGGGAAACATTTGTATTACATAAATCACTGCTCCATACTTCACATTGTTTTGTTTTTGTTTTGTTTTGTTTTGTTTTTTTGAGACCTCGTCTCACTCTGTCACCCATGCTAGAGTGCAGTGATGTGAGCTCAGCTCACTGCAACCTCAGCCTCCTCGATTTAAGCAATTCTTCTGCCTCAGCCACCCAAGTAGGTGGGACTACAGGTGTGTGCCACCATGCTCAACTAATTCTTTTGTATTTTTAGTAGACATACGGTTTCACCATATTTGCCAGGCTGGTCTTGAACTTCTGACCTCGTGATCCACCTGCCTTGACCTCCCAAAGTGCTGGGATTAAATGTATGAGACATTGCACCTGACCCCTCACTCTATTTTGTTACATGTTTTTCCATCTAACTTTTATGGTGAGAATGCTCTTTGGGCTGAAGTTTTTTCTCTTTTCTGGTCTTTGCATGAGTGCAATTCTACATTCTGCCCTAAAGATTCTGTAATTCCCAGTCTGCTGGATTCAAATTTCCTCAAAGCAGTAGTTTCTTACACAGCACTTTGGCCCGTCATCTCTAGACCTGACTTCAAAAGATAGGTACTTTTGTTTTTGCAACTCTCCAACCACTAGAAATTATCATAAAATGAAGAGTGATTCTAGGATACTAAAAGACTAGGACAGAGTTCTACTGATAACTTTCATTTTATCCCTCTACCTTTTCATTTCATTTAGAAGCATTCTCTTTGATCCTTAACAAGTATAGATGCTTTGAAGGGTCTTCTTGCCTTTTCTTTATAGATCACAGGAAAGCACTTCAACTCTAGAGAAGTTGCAATGAAAGGTTAGCCTTTCTTTCTTTATTTTTTAATGTTATATTTAGAAGAGGCCACCTTTTGTGAGAAAATGTGCAATGAAAATTAAGTAGCATCACAAAATGAAGAATAATACACTACTCCCTTCTGAACTCATATCTATTGGAAACCAGATGGCTGCCCAAATTCATAATTTCTGGCAATCCGTTTACATAAGGATTAATGTAATTTGGAGGTTAATCCATAACATTGCCTCTCTTAAGAAAATGGCAAGACCGGAGTCTAAATAATTTATTATTTGAAAATATTAATTAAATAATACAAAACTTAAAGCCTATGATAGTTTGTTGTATTGTGCTTCATAGACACTGCTTTAAAAAAAAAAAAAACAATTGGAGGTTTGTGGCAACCTTGCATTAAGCAAGTCTATCAGCACTGTTTTTTTCCCAACAGCGTGTGCTCATTTTGAGCCTTAGATTTTGAGACCTTATATTCTCTGATAGCCAGAAAATTAAGAACCCTATTGCTCTCCTGAGAGACTGCTTCAGCTGGGGCACAAGGGAGACTGTCATCTACATATTGTGAAACTTTAACCTGATGATAAAGGAACTCAGAGAGGTCTTTTGACAACACCTGCCCGAACAGGTGGAGGCCATCTCAAAATCCCTGAAGTAACACCATCCAGGTTAGCTAGGTGGTCTTGTTCAAGGGATCTTCAAATGCAAACAAATCCTGGGAGTCAGAGTATAATGGTATGCAGAAAAAAGCATCCTTTAGGTCCAAGACCGTGAACCATTTAGTTCCCTCAGGTATTTGAGTTAGCAGGGTATAGGTATTGGGAACCACTGGATGAATTGGAACCATGGCCACATAATGAGGCAGAGAACCTGGACCAGTCTCCATTCCCTGTTGGATTTTTCTACTCCCAATATAAGGGTATTACAAGGTGCTTGCAGGGTTTGAGGAGGCCTTGTATCAAGTTATCAATGATAACTTTTAGCCCTTTCCTAACTTCTGATTTTGGTGGATATTGTCTCCGGTTAGGGAAGCAGGTAGGATCCTTAAGGTGGATCTGGACCAGTGTGGTGGTTGTGACTCAGCCAATTTTCCCTTTATTTGCCCAAACTTCTGGGTTAATATTGGTCTCCACTAGAAAAAGACAAATAGTCTTTCCTAGAGCCATCAGGAAGGTGGTTCCATATGAGCCAAAATATCCCTGTCTAGCAGAGGAGTTGAGCTTCGAGCACAATTAAAAAGGCAGGAGTAAACAAGACCTCTCCCCAACTACAACTAAAGGTTTGGAAAAATATTGGTTTAAAGACTTTCTGTAGACATCCCTCATGGTCGTGCTAAGAGAGAATGGGGGTTCAATTTCAGAGAAATGAAAGGCCCACTCTGGTGTCCGTAAGGAGGTCCACCTTCCTCCCTTCAACTTCCTGAATTACCCAGGGCTCCTGGATGGTAATGGCAGTCTGAACCGCTTGAGGTGGGGAGAACAGACTCATGGCCCATCAGTCCTGCTAGACCATTTGGAAGATTGGCCCTGGATCCAGTGAGATGCATCTCCAGGGACAGTCCACCCTCCAATGGTTCCCATCACAAATTGGACAGGGTCAAGGTGGCTTCCTCATGTTGCCTGGGCAGTTCTTCCTAAAGTGCCATGGCTTGCCACACTTGTAGCAGTTACCAGGTGCATCACAGTGATTCTGGGGTTTGTGAGCTTGTAAGGTGACCAGTAGAGCCTCTGCCTTTTTGTTGTGTCTTCTCTCTCTCTCAGGCTTATTCCTAATCCCTATTGTAAAAAACCAAGGTGTCCACTTTCAGCAGGTTCTCTAAAGTACTATCTGGCCCCAGGCCCTGTTTCTACAGCTTCCTATTGATATCAGGGGCTTGCTGAGTAGTAAATATATCCCTTAGAATTAGTTGTCCCTTGCCTGAATTGGGAGATAGAGAGATTTGCTGTACTAATGCTCCTCTTAGCCTTTCCAGGAAGGCAGTGGAATTTTCAACTAATCCCAGGTCTATCAAAGATAATTTGGAGTAATTGGGAAACTTAGTTCTAGGGGTTGAAAAGCTCTCTAACATGCACAGCTGAAAGTGCTTCATTTTTCATTCTCTCATTTCATCATTGGGGTCCCATTTAGAGTCCCCCAATAATACTTCTGTTCTTCCTATTGGAGAAGGCTCATTCTTCTCCCTGGCTCTATATGAGATACAAAGCTCATCCACAGAATTCTCTGCCACTTGCAGGGCAGTCTGCTTTTCAGCAGTAGTCAGGGTTTGATGATTCAAAGGTAACATATAACATGCTTCCAGGAGAGTTCCAATACTTGGGTTAAAATCTGGAAAGCCTCTATATACCATCAGGGTCATCTCAAAACTTGCCAAGATCTCCCTTGATTTGCCGTTAAGTGCTACAGAGAAAAAGGAACCTGAATCGTAATGGGGCCATATTCACCAGGCATCTATTACAAGGGCAAGAGTGAGACTAGGACCTGCTAAAATGAAGATTTCTAGGATGGGGCAAGATTGTGAGAAAACCTGGATATGGGGGATGGGGTGGAACAGAAGGAGCAGGACCAGAGGGAGTTTGCTCCCCTGCTGAAGGTACCTCTGAGGTTTGCGTCCCTAGTCCTTTGGGATTGCTCTTTGCAGCCTCTTCTGAGATGGCTGCTAGGACTCAATCAATTCTGCAATGTTGGTAAAGGTCTGGATTACCCTGCAAGGCAAAGAAAGCCTGCAAGTATGGAACCTCAGACCATTTGCCCTCATGTGTACAAAAAAGATCGAGGTGCAGGGTGGTATTAAAATGAATGCTTCCTTCCTTAGGCCAAACTTATCCTTCCCGCAGAACATAATCCAGCCATGCCTTTAAGCAAAGGAATATGGGGCACTTTTCTCCAGAGTCTGAGATCGGAGAGATTCCGGTGATTCAGGACGCACTCAAGAGGAGTAAAGGCTGAAGAGGATTGGTTACCCATGGGGAAGAGAGGGGAAAAGTCATCCCTTAGTTACGCTCTTTCTCTTCCAGTGAAAACCAGGATGTGTGTGAAAGAGAAAAAACATATGTCTCTCCTTTCCTGCCCCAAGTCCTGGCATCCCGGAGAGGCACCACCCACGGATGAGCATGCAATCTCCACCCATGGAGCAGGGAGGCCTAGTGAGTAGAGAGATTCTCACTTACCTGTGCTGCCCTATTCTCACACTGTTGGTAACCTTTGGGTTCCCTAGTCCTCATCTATACCATGTATGCAAGCAAGTTCTCCACCCATGAAGTGGGAAGGCCTCACTGGCCTCATGCTCACCTGCATTGTGCCTTGGCCTTCCACTGTAACTACTTTTGGGCTCCTCAGATCTAGTTTTCCTTTTTAGGGCTTCAAACTAAAGCTTGGAATCAAATTTGAGACAAAAAAGTGGCCCATGAGGGTGTACAAACCTATTAAATTAGTCCTAGGTGGCCCTCACAAAATTGCAGTCAGCAGCCGGCAGGGCAACTCCTCCATTGCTTCCCTGTCATAAGCAGAAAGCTAATATGAAGCTGCAGAACCAGGTGTTCCTCAAACATGGCAGAAAAAGAGAGTCCCAGGAATTGGGGACCTGGCCTAATAAGATGCCTCCCAAAAGGAAAAAAAATCAATCTTTGTATGGAAAAATTCCCTGCATTTGCAGGATTATGTTGATTCCTGACATGATGGGAAAACAAAACAAAACAAAACAAAGCAAAACACCCAAAAATTTAAATCCAGAGGACAGGTGGGTGCCTGGGGAAGTAGCTTCTTGCCCTATGCTAATAAATTTCCTTAGCAGAGGAAAAAGAAAGCTTTTAATCGGCACATCCTCCTTGCTTCTGAGAATAGACAGAAACCACATTGTTCTGGATTACACTCCTGATGACTATATTATCTCTGGTTTGCAACAACACCCTTAACGTATATTTTAAAAAAAGAGAGATAGGAACCGTAACATCCATGAAGGAAAGATAATGCGACAGGAATGAATGGAATTCCTAGTGCTGATACCATAATGGGCTGTTGGGGACTTTCTGGTCTTCGAGCCTTCAGGCAACTCTAAGGTGTGGCCTCAGCTAGATGCCATGAGTTGCCCCAGGACCTTACTCCAATCTGATGCTGTAACTAAACACCCATGCAGGCAAACTGGATCGGAACAAAGCCAACATTCCCAACACCCAAGGGTGATCAGGGATTAACAGTGTCCTCCCCAGCAAGCCTGTCCTCTGTGTCTTAAGTCCAGCAGCCATGCTAGTCAGTGTCACCTGGCCAACGGAGGCCAGTGTTTTTCTTTCATTCTGGTTATTGTGGAGTTGAGGGACTCTAACAGAAAGGACAGAAAGCAGCAAGTCCTGTAGGTGATGGATCAGGAAAAATTATAGGAAAGATGCAAACCTTCTTGGAAGGCCAAAATGTTTTATAAAAGCTTGGGAGAGAATTATGGCTGAAGGCAGCCTGATCCTTTTATCTTGAGCATTATAATAACAAAGAGTAGATAACAAAGGAATGTAGAGGAGTTATGGAAACCATAACTGGACCAAAATGAAGGCAATAACAATTCCTTTGAGAAACAGTTAGCCTAAGTGCTACAGAAACATATTCACAATTTTCTTGAACTTCTTTGAAACTAATATATACACTAATGATAAATATCAAATTGTCATTAGCTGATGTCTAAATCATTTAACTACCTACCATATATGAGTAAAAGTAATTGGCATTAATGTATTACTCAAAAGCTCATTATATGCTCAGAGCTGGGGGAGACAAAAACAGTAGTGCCCACAGCATACACCACGGTTTCTGCCCTCAGTCAACTGGAGGTCAAATAAGAAAAGAAAACATTTTTATGAAACAGAAAATGGAATTCCAATTTTCAAAAGTCAAATAACACTTACCAACAATGAAAGACACAAAGTTGGTAATTAAGCTGTAAATCAGGCAACCTCATATAATCATTTTAAAAACGTAGCAATCGAGTTAGAAATAGCTCATTCTTTTTGAACCAGTAATTCCATTTGTAGGAATTTATTTCAAGGAAATTATCAGATGTGGCTCTTGAAGATTTATGCCATTAGAATTTTCCTATAGTTTTAATAGTTTTATGTATAGTAATTTAAAACTGAAGCATTCCAAATGCCATGCAAGAGCAGATTGGTTAAATAAATACAGGGCAATATTAAGACAGGAGATTATGCAACCACTAAAATTGTGTTTGAACATGAACCTTTACTCAGTAATCTAGAATAACCTCCTCCCTTCCCTGCACCCCTTAACAAAGACTGCTACTAATTATACAATTATCTTAGAAAAGAACTGTAGTTTCTGAGGCATCCACTTCCACTACTGAATTATTTAAATTTGGAATCAAAAAGGCTTTACTCACATTTTTTACTTCCGATTTCTTTTACCAAAATTGATGCTAGTTTCCCAGAAAAAAGTCAGAAGAGATATCCCCGATTTCTTCACACAGGCCTTGGTAGTTATGGTATTTTGTTTGTTTGGCATGAAGTCTTTATAGGTGACAGCAAGGTTTTTATGTTCCAAAACTTTAATATAATTGCCTATATGTTTATCAAGTTACCTTTAATATGCCACATCACTTGAATCTACTTATATGTTCTGAGTATAATTTCTTGCAACACTACTAGTGCCATACTGGTATATTGGCAACAATTTATATAACATCTGGATGTCACAGCTTATGTGATATATATGTAGCTATGCAAAATGTCCATTAGTTGATGCGTGCAGCTAGTTGTGTTTTCTATAGGATGGCTTAGATAGGCCTAAGTAAAGCAGGTCTGGCCATGGTCTACCAATACTGAAACAGTAAAGGAATGGATAGGAAGGGCTGTGAGGGCACTCAACAGGCAGAAGGGATGTATATCACTAAATAAAGGGGCATTAATCAAAAGCCATCTTTCCTCGCTCTTAGAGGAAGATGGAGAGCTCACGTTTACCAATCTTCTAGTGGAACATACGCACTAAAAGAACATGTTAAAAAACTTAAGTAAAATTTTTCTTGGGTACTATCCATATGTAGAGGAGGGTGTGTGTGTGTGTGTGTGTGTGTGTGTGTGTGTGTGTGTATTTGAGGTATAAAGACAGACATAGAGATAGATATAAGAGAAAGAGATTTAAATGTACTGTAACACAACCATTTTACTGTTAAAAACTGGAAGGAAATAAAGATCTCCACTTATGCACAAGAAACCAACATGGCTAAAAAAAGTGATAAGAGAATTATACAGTGGAAATTGTGGCAAAGATGTGTAAGTAAAGCATGAGAAGATTTAAAGAATCAATGACTTGGTCTATGAAAATTACAGTGTTTTGACAAAGTAAGTGTGACATCTGGTAAGTTAAGTCTTCGTAACTTGCACCTGCCTGTCCAGCATGACTGTCGCAGCAGCAGTGGCTGATGCCACCAGGCTACCAACTCTGCACTTTTATCAGCAGAACAAGTGGTTTCAGTGCACTTTTATTTCCTTAGAACTTTCAGAGATTTGGGCCTTGGCAGCCACATAAAAGAAAATTAAAGAGAATGCTGTCTTGTACTACATCTGGGGGGCTGACTGAACTTCCTCTGGAGTTTTTCTCTACTTTGCAATAGAGAACAGCATTGTAGGAATGGTTGTTGTTGTCACACTGGGCATAGTAGCCATTGTTCAAGGATTGCCCTAGGGAAGCTAACCTCAGACTTCACTAGAGATCGCACGGCTGCACAGTGATGCCACTAGTGCTAATGCCAGTGGGGCTGGAGTTCCTATCTAATTCAGCAAAATCTCAAGTCTCTAATAATAATTTTGTGATACATGTATGTGTGTCTTGGCATTCTCGGAATATAAAAAGTCATAGAGGACCATAAAAAAGAGGAAATAGCCTGCTGAAATCACAAATGAAAATCTGACATTTGTAATCTGGGATGATTGCATTTATTTTATCTATGCTGGCCACGAGCAAATTGTGTATGTGATTATCTTTCCCATTCCATGAGTGGGGTGACTAAATTTTATTCATATTTGTACTTCTGGTGTATAAACACATTATATTTATTCATTCTTTCTTTCTTTAAAGAATAGATGTCCAGTGAGGCCCAGAACTGAAGTGCTTTTAGGAGCCAGGTAGATAATATACATGTATGAAAAATTCTGTTGTATGAAAAATTCTGTTGCATGAAAAAGTGGAATGGAATGGTGAACACCAGTGTCAACTTAGAGAGGGTATGCCATATCTACTATTATATAATAAACCACTCCAAAATTTAGTGGAATAAAAAATTATTTTAGTAACTGATGATTCTGTGGATTGTCAGTTTGTTTGGGGCTCAGCTGGGTGGTTATTCCATTGGTATGCTCTGAGTTTATCTGTGCAGCTTCAGGTGCCTGGCAGGTAATTGAAGGCTGATTGTTTTGGGATGGCCTCACACACATGACCCATGTTTGTTCATGACATGTTTGCCACTTGAACAGCCAGACATGTGTGTGAGGTCATCGTGAAACAGTCAGTCTTCAGTCACCTGCCAGCATAATGGTTCTCTAGACACTCAGCTAATCTCAACTTCTTCAAATGACAGCTGGTTTCCAAAAGCAGCAATAATGATCAAAGATGTGTCAAACATCACCTTCATTATTTTACTAGTATTCCATTTGCTAAGGCAAGTAGACTCAAGCACTTGTGGAAGAAACTGCAAATTTTGAGTTAATTTCTTCATTCTCCCACAAAAGACACTAAAATGATTCTAATGTTTTAAGCATAAAAACACCATTCTATCCAAAAATAACAAAATCCCAAGAGTGACCATATTCAGCTTCTGGTGCTGGCTCAATACCTCTTCTCAAAATGATGACAATTTTTTGAAGAACCTTCAAGTAAAAAAATTTTTTTCTCAGTCCAACTCATAAATATCTCTTGCTATACACTGAAGTGTGAATGTACCTTTTAGTGTTTCATGGCCTTTTAGTGTTTCAGTGGCTAAGTCCCTTTAGATGACACCTAACATGTGCATATCTTACTGTGAATTCTTTTTTAGGATATTAGAAAAGTGTTCCCTTCACAGTGTCATGTGCTCCATGGTTATAGAAACTGTGACTCCTGGACTTCTACCCAGAGGTATTCTCCAATGTCTTATGTCTGCCTTATAAAAATTCACAAGTGAAAATATTATAATTTATCTTAACTAATGTTAATAATTTACAGTTTTTCCATGCAGGAAAAATTGCTCAGTCACAAGCAGATGTAAACCTCATAAAATGAATGACACATCAATTAATTAGGTATTTTTCTGTATCTCTCTCTCTCTTTTTCTCTCTCTATATAAATGTTATATGTATTAAATATTATTTATATGTATTAAATATTAACAAATGTTATTTTATGCAATATAACTTTGAACTTTTATTGTATTAATATCATATATACATATGCATATGTACAATCTGTTTGCAATTATAAGGAACAATACCAAATATTTCTATATGATTTCATAGGTTCTGTCATTTCTCATTTTAATTGACTATTATAATAGTCTCATTTTATGACATTGTTACAAAACTCTCTCATCATTTCAAAACTTGCATCAAGAGACAGGGTTGCAAAAGACAAAGAATAGATTCACTAATACATAGTTTCTTTTAAAATATATATTGTTTTACTTATTGAATACAGTTTTATATAGTATAGTATTTCCATGTAAGATTTAATTAAAATGGACACAATAGGGATGCTAAATAGATTGTCAAAATGAAAATATGACCAACTTGCAAAATTTTTGGCACATGCAGTACACCATGTGTTTCTTAACATTCAAGACATGTAGACCCCTGGAGAAAACACCTGTGAATTTCCCACAATCTATAAATCCCAGTTTTTGAAACACTGCAGGATATCATTATCACAAGAAAAAAAAACAAAAAAACATGCAACAAATAAAAAGTACTATTGCACAATGGAACATTAAATGATTGCTCTCTTTTTTAAAAAGACCAATGGAAAGTAACTTTAAAGAATAATCTAAGGATCAAAAAAAGTAGCATTAATATCTTTAAGTCTCCAGGTAACTGAAGACTAGAAATTTTAGGAATATTTTATACTGCCTTAAATACAGTTCAGGCTAATTCAACTGAACAGAAACAGTCCTTGACTGTGCTGTGTCCCTAAAGAAAGCTGCTTACTACACTGTAAAACACTAAGGACCAGGATGGTAACTGTAGAGTCAGCTATATCCTCCTGGCATGGTTAATTTTGATGATACAACATATTTATTTCACACCAAAACCCAAGGCCACCCATCTAACTCTTTTTTTTTTTTTTTTGTAAAAAAAAGTTAAAACGTGAAGAAAATTCTCCTAAAGAATGACCTAAGTACTATTATGTTAAAAAAAATAGCTTATGAAAGAAACCACTACAATTGTGATACAATGAAAACTGACATTCATAGTGCTTATGCCCTGGCACTAAATTTACATTTTCTTTTGTCACTACGGCTCTGTTATTCTTTTTTTTCTTTCTGTATACATGCTTATCCATGTATTAATGTTTTCTCGTTGTGCTTGTATGGATATGCTAAGCATAGAATTTTTAGTATCATTGTCTTCAGTAATTCATAAATCAGCTTTAAAGGTTAAGAGACTTTCTAACTCAAATACAAAGTTTTAATTAATAGAATATGTGTGTGTTTGTGTTTGTGTGTGTGATAGTGTAGTGTACATTCCTTATGTCTCTATAAATATGGGAATACTGTACACGTGTCACAGAGAGATAATTTTTAGAAATACTATTTGGTATGCTCCTTGCAAACAAAGCCAATGTATGTTGTCTGCAAAATCCTTATTACAAAATATCTCCTATAGTTACACTTTGGGAAAAAGGGCATTTACAGACTTCTCTGGCTTTGATGTGGAAAAATAGTACTTACATGCTTTTTCCACATTACTCAACAGTTTCTTCTATATAATTGACCTAATCTTTATTTTCAAATATTATCCACCTGAGCTACCAGTGTAAATGTATTTATTTGCCAACCAAAAGGACTTGCTTAGATGTTGCTAGTAAATGATTTTAGATCCACTCTATACAGATAATACACACACCAAGGACACATATAAACTCAATTTCTCAGAAAACTTTGAAAACTCCTTTTAGTTCCCTTCTTTATCTATTTCTTTGGAAGAGTTATTTGAGAAAGGCATTGTAGTCCTCATGGAAGCAAGCCATTAAAGTATACACTGCTGAATAGATAATAGGCAGACATTGAAAATGGCATGTGCAAGTTCAGACCAAGGCAACACTGAGGGCACCTGAGCTTGCCTTGTAGCATAATGACAGGGTTTGCTGTTCTGGAGTCCAGAGGAAGTGACTTTCCCTCAACAAAACAGTAGCTGTTGACCCCCAGGCAAGTTGTGTAAATTATGTTAAGCCTACGTTCCCTCATCCATAATGGATGAACAATAACATCGTCCACCTAATTGTTCATGGAAGGATTTAGTTCTGGTGTATGGTAATTGTCTATAAGGGTAAGATAAGAGGAAAAGAACAGTAATAGTAAATATAGAAAAATATAAAATGGTAAAATATGAGTATGTACAAGTATGTATAAGCATAAGAGCAGTAATAATAAATTTAGTAAAATATAAAATAGTAAAATGTAAGTGTGTACAATCCTTCCTCTTCCCATACCTTCAAAGGCAAAATAGAAACAGAGAGAGAGAGAGAGATTTTGATACCTCTTTATGCTGATCAGGAAGAAAGGAGAGGAAGAACAGCACAAAGCCAAAAAGAGGCAAACTGATTTATGTAAGAAAGACAAGGAGCTGTTTAAGAAAAAACAAAACAAAACAAAAAACAACAACAACCGAATAAGAACTATAGTGAAGGAGGGAGGAGCTGAGTGAAAGAAAGGTACGGACAGTGGATCTGTAATTTATTGTGGAAGTTTCTAGGAGTTGTCTCAGTATGGGGTCTACAAAAAGCTGACCTCAAGAATGAAATTAGTGCACCATAGTTTTATTAAGGCGTGCGCTGGGGGTCAACACCTGTGGAAGAGAAAAAAGGAAGCAAAACTGGGCCCAGGGGAAATGTTGAATTGTAAAAGAGTTGCAACAGAGGACTCAGCCAATCCTCTTGGGAATTCGGAAACTGGAATGAGCCATCTGAGTTGTCCTGAGCTGGGGTGATAAGGCCAGGGGTTTCTAGTACGAGGTGAACAGTAATTGCATGCTGGCTACCCTGGAAGGGAATATGGCCTTGGACAGGATCCTTGCTTAAACCAAGGCCATCCCAGATGCGGACTGTTCTCTTAGCTCTTTGTTGCCAGCATCTCTAGCAGCTGTGCAGAGTCCTCTATAGAAGCAAGGCAATGAGAGAATATTTAAGCTAATGAGAATATTGAAGAGAAAGATAAATATCTAGAAATGGAGGGAAACTTCAGTAAAGTTCATAATCCAACTCCTCCCCTGGCAAACCCTCCAAAGATTACACTGAGGATTTAGGTTTCTTTTTATGGCTTAAAAAAAATTGCTGACACTTTATACATGACCTATTGAATAAGCACCATGACTGATTCTAAAATGCTTTTTACTGTCCTCTACCCAGAGTCTACGAATTACTGGTTTCAATGTAAACACATAAGAATACAGTTACATATGTTGTATGTATGTTGTATGTAGCCACACTTTAATTACCTTTATCTTAACAACCCATTACCTACAAATATGTTTTTATATTTAACACACATCCAAAGGCCTACCTAAATTTTGAAAATATATCTGAAACAAAGCTATGGAGAGGCAATTACAGAGAGAGGTTTAGAACAGAAACTCTAGCTCTAGATTTCCTGTGCCCATCACAAATTTATTATGTGACTGACTTACAGCAGGACTTTAAGAAAATTTCATATTTACCTTTATTTTCTTATCAATAATGTGGAGTAAGCAGTACTGTTTGTTTCAGAGTTGTAATAGAAATTAAATAAGTGAATAAATTTAGACAAATGGCTAAGGTGCTACTGAAGTATTTGTTGTTTCTATCAATCTTGCCATACAAAAGACCTGAGTTTGTACACAGTCTCTGCGTTGCTTGGTGATACTTCAGCTCTTTCTCACAAGTTGCAAAGTCAGTCCCTAATACCAATTTTCCCAGCTGGCAACTTGACAGATGATGAAGTGAATCTATGCCTTATTTTTCCAAATCTTCAAATAAGCTACTAAATTAATTGGTTTGAACTTTAACTCTTTCTTCGACTTCCATTTCGTAATTTATCACAACCTAATTTGCATATCATTCCCTAACGATACACATTACTCTCGTGCCCAGAACTTTTCAATGGTTGTCAGATTGGTATAGAATGAAGCCCAAACTGCTCTATTTTAATATTCAAAGCATTTCCAAATTATGTCTTGATATAGATTTTAGCTTCATGTATCCACTTTCTACTTTCACTTAGCTTACACATTATAAGCAAAGAGGCTACTTTCTTCCAGTGTACCATTTCCTTTTTGATCTTCTTTTGTTTTTCTCTTCCCAATCTTTTTCTCATATTTTTTCATGGTCCAAATTCTGTGTATTCTCTAATGTCCAGGTAACATACTATCTTTTTAAAGTAAATATCTCTGAGGTGTCAATATGGACAATAGAAAGGTTTAGTGTTCTAGGATGGTGAATTTTAGTTGTCAACTATACTAGGTCACAGGTTATCCATACATTTGGTTAAACATTATTCTGAGTGTGTCAGTAAGGGTGTTTCTCGACAAGATGAACATTTGAATTAGAAGACTGAGTAAAGCAGATTAAGCTAAGATAGGTGGGCTTTATCCAATCAGATGAAGTCCTGAACGGGAAAGAAAAACTTACTTTCCAGGAATAAGAGGGAATTCCTCCTCCCTGACTGCCTTAAACTGGGGATCAATCTTTTCCTGCCTTTGGACTTGAACTGAAACATTAGCTTCTGAGTGTTGAGCCTGCTAGCTTTTGGACTAGAACTATGCTAGCAGCTCCCTTGGCTCGCAGGCCTTGAATGTATGGAAACAAACTATGCATTGACTCTCCTGGGTCTCCAGCTTGCTGACTGCATATCTTGGGACTTGTTAGCCTCCATCATCATGTGAGCCAATACCTTGTGATAAATCTCCATCTTAATTTGAGATATCCTATTGGTTCTGCTTCTCTGAAGAACCCTAATATATGCTGCAAGATATTATTTGTATTAAAAGATTACCATAAAATTCTAATTGCCCTTCTGATTGGTGGAGGAAATGTATTTTATTTTACATTTATATTTTGTCTTTGAAAAATTTTTGTCCTGCTCATGTATCAATTTCTTCACATTCATGTTTTAGCATTCCTAAGATTTTATTCACAATAAAAACAAACTAGTACCATGGAGGCAGCATTTGTTGGCAATGAGTATTAAGAAGCAGAAATGGTAATTTTGAGCATATATAGAAATAAATATGTATGTACATGTGTGTAGGTATGTGTGGTGTGTGTGTGTGTCCTTGTACATACATTTAGAGAGAGAAGATATAATACTTGCAGATACAGGTACACATATAAACAGTCTTTTTCATGAGTGCTGAACTGCAATGGCCTTATTTTTTTGTTGTTTGCTTGTTTTCAAGTGTACCTACTTCCTGATTCCCCATTTCTCTCTCTCTCTCTCTCTCTCTCTCTCTCTCTCTATCACTCCTGAATCTGTTACTTTAATAGCCCTGCAGGTCTAACCCAGTTAATTAATGATGAGTATCAGTTTCCCAAGTGATGTGATTCAAATACCTCTTGGGTGAAGTTCTAAATGTGTCTTCTTTCACAATGTATGTACTCAAGAGTATCACAAACTTTGCCATGGAATCATCAATTTTATGAGTACCTTCTGAGGAACTCAATTTGAGGAACAATATGTTTGCATAATTATCATGTGTTGCCCAAGAGAAATTTCATCAAGTTTCTTATGTGGAAAATGGGGATAATATATAAGTAATGATAGCATACAAGGAAGGAAAAAAGCAAGAGCAAAGAGTCTAATTTTGATAGTAAATTAATTTGGTATACAATTTTTCTACTAATTACCAGTTTTTGCAAATTAATCACTCTAGTGATTAAATTGAGATAAAAATAATGTAATTGATTTGCTAAGCTACAGAAAAATCTGACAGCATGTTAATAGGAAAAAAAACAAAAACTGAATTATTACCTTTAATATTAAAAGTTAAATAAATGAACTTTTGAAATAGTATTTTATTTACTGATGAGAATACTAACAGATCACCTATGATTTTATAGTGCTTTCCTTAAAGTGTCATATGATCAATACTCATGTGAACACCAATGATCATATGATCATCATATGATCTCATTTGATCATCAAATACCCCATGAGATAATTTTATTCTTCCCATTTTACAACAAGGAAATCAGGGTTCTAAGAAGTTAATGATTTGAGCACACAGAGTAATTCTCACCACAATTTCATGTTTAAATTTCTTTAAAAGATACTAGCTACTCAAATATGAGATGAATTACAGACATGCAAGAGGAATGTTACTTAGATTAAATGGAGAGTAAGGTATTTGCTTGGAAGAAGATCTAACTCTTTTGAACATCATGTATGAGACAGTGGGCCAATTGCTTCATATTTGTGTTTTATCATTAAAGAGGGATCTCCCTGGGACACAGCACCTGGGGGAAAGAGTGGCTGTGGGCATAGCTTCAGCAGACTTAAATGTTCCTGCCTACTGGCTCTGAAGAGAGCAGCAGATCTCCCAGCCTGGCATTTGAGCTCTGATAAGGTACAGACTGTCTCCTCAAGTGAGCCCCTGACACCTATGCCTCCTGAAGGGGAGACACCTCTCAGCAGTGGTCAACAGACACCTCATATAGGAAAGCCCCAGGTGGCACCTAGGGGGTGCCCTCCTGGGATGAAGCTTCCAGAGGAAGTAGCAGGCAGCAGTCTTTGCTGTTCTGCCACCTCTGCTGGTGATACTCAGGCAAACAGAGTCTGGAGTGGACCCCAAGCAAACTCCAGCAGACCTGCAGAAAAGGAGCCTGACTGTTAGAAGGAAAACTAACAAAGAGAAAGCAATAGTATCAATATCAATAAATGGACAACCACATAAAAACTCCATCCAAAGGTCATCAACAGCAAAGACCAAAGGTAGATAAATCCACAAAGATGAGGTAAAACCAGGGCAAAAAGGCTGAAAATTCCAAAACCCAGAGTGTCTCTTCTCTTCCACAGGATCACAACTCCTTGCCAGAAAGAAAACAAAACTGGACAAAGAATAAGTTTGATGTATTGACAGAAGTAGTCTTCAGAAGGTGGGTAAAAACAATCTCCCCAAGCTAAAGGAGCCTGTTCTAACCCAATGCAAGGAAGCTAAGAACCTTGAAAAAAGTTAGAGGAGTTGCTAACTAGAATAACCAGTTTAGAGAAGAACATAAATAACCTGATGAACCTGAAAAACACAGCAGGAGAATGTCACAATGCATACACAAATATCAATAACTGAATCGATCAAGCAGAAAAAAGGACATCAGAGACTGAGAGAGACCTGAGTAGTTGTGGGACATCATGTGCCTTCGTAGGATGATGCGTGCTATACAGACTTTATTTACCTCAATTTAATCTGTATATAAATTATGATTCTGATGCAATTACTAATGGGATTTTATTTTAATGAACAATATAGCCTATAATTTATATGGATGAATAAGAATAAACAAGAAAGTGTTTTAAAATATAACAATGAAAAGATATTTTCTTTCTAAGATATCCACCATGGAAACAATATTGAAAATGTATTATTTGCTTTTTTGTGTAAGAATGAGTAAGTTGATCAAGTGGCATAAAGAGAAACACTCATGTATACCCTGGAATATATTTGTTTTCATCCATTCTCACACTGCTGTAAAGAACTACTTGAGATAGGGTAATTTATAAAGACAAGAGGCTTAATTGGCTCATGGTCCTGCAGGCTGTACAGGCTTCTGATCCTGGAGAGACCTCAGGAAACTTACAACCATGGTGGAAGGGGAAGCAGGCATGCCTTACATGACCAGAGCCCGAGGAAGAGAGTAAAGAGGAAGGTGCTACAAACTTTTAAACAACCAGATTGCATGAGAACTCACTCACTATACTGAGAAAAGCAAAGGGAAAACTGTCCCCATGATCCAAACACCTCCCATCAGGCCTGTCCTCTGACACTGGGGTTTACAATTCAACATAAGATTTGAGTGGGGACACATATCCAAATCATAGCAACATTATATCTTCAAAATGACATTTCAAACCATAACAAATCATGACACTCAAATTATGAACTATTCAAAAATAGTATTTGTCAAGTTGGCTATTTTTTAAGCCAAATAAAGTTAGGTTCCTACTTTGCCTCATATTTTAAAGTCCCAAACAAATTAAACAACTAACTAAAAATACAAACTGCAAATATTTGCAATCGTTAAGAAATGAGAAGCAATCTAATTCTGCACCCATGTATGATCATATCTGTTTCACTAGCTAATGTGGAAAACCTGAAAGAGCTGTTAACAGAAAAGAGCCTGTCACAGACCACTACACAGTTTGGCACAAGTTGTATAAAATATAACTATGCAAGCATACTGGCCTAGCCAATGTATAAAAAGGAAACTTAAAGGAGTCACAATACATTGCTATTGACAGAGCTTACTTCCGGTAAACGGAATTTCAGTAAGGAAGAAAATGAAAAGTAGAGCAAGAGAAATTAGACTAAAGTTCTTCCCATGCTTTGATGTGTTAGAAGTTTCTTTTCTAACAAAATTAATATATTCCTCAATTAATCTAGTGGTGTGCATACTCTAAACTTAAATTTTTCTATTTTTTTCTTTCATAGCTTTTATAGTGACATAACTCTTTTGAAAACATTCTTTGGTCAGTTAGTTAACATGGAAAGGATTTTCTGCTCTTTTATCTTGCCAGCTGATGTTGTCACAGTAAAATTTAAAACAAAACTTTAAATAAATTTATTACTAAAATATTTTATTACAGCCTACTTCAGTAGCAAAAAAATGTCTAAATACTACTTAGTCTATTACAAACAATTGAGTCATAAAAAATAACATGGTGGTTAAATGTTAAGAATTCTGTTTATATTATGAAAGCGAAAACAACTTATTTCTACCAACCTAAAATTCTCTTCCAAAAATTTTATTTAGAAATACAATATTCAGTCTCATGCCAGTTACCTCCAAGTACCAAAGGTTTAAAAATGCAAGTAGCTTGAATTGGCAAGGAGTCTTATTAAAGACCACCAGCCATATATTTAAATAAAATAAAAATTATAAATAGTTTTTATTAAAAAGTAAGTTAACCCTTTATAGAAAGTTCTCAAAGAGTGCCAAAAGGAGATTCCAAGCATAATTACAGTAAACTTCTGTTCCAGCTCACCATCATTTTCCCCCCAAATTGCCCTTTATCTTTCTTAATCTTGTATCTTTCTATTCTCTTTTTCTAAAACAGAAATCCTGATAAATCTTATTCCAACTCACTCTGTGTGGGGTGCGTGTGGTTTTAGCCTACCATTCCTGCTATTTTTTTGCTAAGAACTCTTACTGTTCATGTCCTGCTAATTTTTGTGTGTGTGTATTTTTAGTAGAGGTGGGATTTCTCCATGTTGATCAGGCTGGTCTCAAACTCCCTTTCTCATGTGATCCACTCACCTCAGCCTACCAAAGTCCTGGGATTACAAGCATGAGCCACCGTGCCTGGCCAGAACTCTTACTCTTTTCTACATGAAATAATTCTGAGATCTCTTGCTTCTCCACTCATCAGGCAGGATAGGTTTCTTTTTTTTTTTTTTTTTTTTTTTTTTTTTTTTTTTTTTTTTGAGACACAGTCTGGCTCTATCGCCAGCCTGCAGCCTGGAGTGCAGCGGGGCGATCCAGGCTCACTGCAACTTCCGTTTTCTGGTTTCAAGCAATTCTCCTGCCTCAGCCTCCTGAGTAGCTGGGACCACAGGCACGCACCACCATGCCCGGCTAATTTTTTGTACTTTTAGTAGAGACGGGGTTTCACAATGTTGGCCAGGATGGTCTCGATCTCTTGATCTCGTGATCCGCCCGCCTCGACCTCCCAAAGTGCTGGGATTACAGGCGTGAGAGGATAAGTTTCCTAAAACAGAGATCAGATTATTATCACTCCTTTACCAGAAACTCTCCGTGTTTTTGACCCTCTGACTTCTTAAAATTCTTCCCCTCAGTCACTGAGCTTCTATATAAAAATATTAAAAATGTGACCTTAAAAACTGATGAATATAATAACTATCCTTGTCAAGAAAAATAACATTACCTTGGTCATCAATAGTTCAAGTTTCAATCATTTCATAAGATGCAATGGATTAAAATAACCTGATCAAGAAGTGATGGTCAAAAATTCAATTTTTTAAACCTATTGCTAATCCTGAAAATATTCTGTTTTATTTTCAGTCTGATAAGAGTATTAGCTGGTCACAACAAAATTCCTGTAGCGCTAACAAAATATAAAACAAATCCAAATCAAAAAAGAACTACAATCAGCCAATTGTACCATTACTACTAAAAATTCTAGAGTGTTAATATTTATTCTCTATTTGTCTGTTTCATTTTGTATGTGTGACATGTTCAAATGAATCAGTCATATATAAATAAACAATCATCATTTAAATTGAGATGCATTTAATTAAGTTTGTAACCGATATTTAATCCTATAAGAAACATTAAATTTCTAAGTCTTTCTTATTATCTGTACTTAGCTTACTATATAATAAGAAAACTTACAATTAATGTATTAGCTTAGACTTAATAAATTGATTGTGAAACAAAACATAAGAATTAATGAACATTAAGCACCAAGTATCTGCCACAAGTTTTAATGCAAATGTTTCTACTGTTTACATGAACTATTTATTCTTTTAAAGCCTGAAACAAGAGACCATGGAAGGCTGGGAAATACACAAAAGCAAATAATGAAGAATGTGCTGTACCAAGACTATTGCTCCTTTCTGGTCATTCTGATTTATCACTGAATCAGTTCAGATAACACTGGATATATTTAAACCTTAGTGGTGAACAAATTTTAAATGTAAACTGGACTCCTCACTTCAGATAATTCAATCATGAAACAGTACACAGAATGTAAGAGAAGGATGACTGATTGAGATTGATAATTGAGCAGTGCAGTTCATCTCAAATACTTTTTAAATTAAACGGGTATACATTAAAATAAGATTGATTATATGTTGGAGGTGGTAGTAAAGAGAGCAATCAAGATAGACGGGAAGATTTTTAAACCGAGACTTGAGATAACTGTATTCCCCATGATAGAGTTTCTACAAATGTTCCTTAGATTCTAAAGAACTTAGTCTAGATATGATCATAGTGGTGAGTAAGACCATAGTTTAGACTACAAAAGTCTCTTTAAACTCTGAGATCCTAATACTGTGTTTATGTCTGACAGTGTGTTTTACCTCATCAAATATATCTGTGTCACTGAAACGCAGCCTAGGTCTTGCTACTTCCTGCACAGAAAGCCAATCACTGAGACAATGAATAGTGCCAGTGAAGAAGGCTTTAATGGGGTGCTGCAGCTAAGGAGATGGAAGGTAAGTCTCAAATCCATCTCCTTGACTGAGTAAAATTAGGATTTTATATAGCAGGGAAGAAAGGTTAATTTGCGCAGGAAAACAGGATTAGGGAGGAGCAAGGAGGAGGAGTTGTTCATCAGGAAGCAGTTGGTTGCTTAGGCAATTATGATGGGTAAGTGTTCTAACCTCTCATTGTCCAAATGGCAGTGATCTGATAAGTTTCTTTTTTTTTTTTTTTTTTTTTTTCATAATATCAGAGAGGGCTGATAGTTGGTTTCCTGAGAAAGCAACTCAGGTAAGACAAATGTAACTTTCTCATATTTCAAGACTGGGAAGGCCAATTTCTACACTTATTCAAAAGAAACCATAAATATCAGTTCTATGGGACAACTGGATTAGTTTCATTTGTAGTCACCATTTTGTACATTTTTTTGTGCTTCACCTTCCTCCTTCCTTCTTACGTTTACTATTTTTTCATACCTATCTCATAATTCTGACAAATTATGCTTTAGTGAATTTCTCTTTTTATATATCTATCTTTACTATTTGGCTTTTAAAATTGTGATTCTAGGCATCGTGTTATATTCACCATTGTACCTCTGATATTACCTAGCACTCTGAATTATTTATCCTCATATACATTTGAAAGATTGGCGTCCTGTCTGAATAATCAGTATTCTTATTTATCAAGTCATTTTTCCTTTACTTAGAAAGTTTTGCTTTACTTTTCTCCAACTTTCAGCCAAACAGCAAGGATAAAGCAAAAAAATAAAATAAAATAAAATAAAATAAAATAAAATAAAATAAAGAGAGAGAGAGAGAGACTTACACTAAATTCAACTTATTTTATTTTGATTAATTTAAATGCACTAATTTGAAAAGTATTCTATTACTGATAGTAACCTATTAGTAACAATATGTTCTGGAAATATTTTCACAGAATAATTTAAAGCTCATGGGGTCAACTTTAGGAATCAAGTATTTTAAAAAGATATTGATACTGCAATAATCTTGAAACAGTTCAGTTTGATGATGTAATATATCCTTTGGACCCTTTACATTTTAAAATTGAAATTGAAAAATAATTGAATTTAAAGAAAAAGTAATTCAAACCACTAGCCAGTCAATTCCTCACAAACAAAAATACTATCTTGTCCTTTTAGCAACTTCTCTGTAAATGGCAGAGACTTTCGGATTTTCAGTTATGTCACAAGTGTTCTCATAATATTTTTCCATGCAATCTGCCTTCCAAAAAGGCCTCCAGTTATGAGATACAACACAGCAATGTGATGCAATGAAAAGAACAGTGAACCTGTGCATCCTGGAGCAACAAGCTTGTCATTACTAACAGGGGACTAGATCTCCATTATTTTATCTGGACAAGATTAGAATTGAATACACAGGGAGATTATTTATAATAAAAAATTTTAATAAGATGTGATTTCTGTAATCAGAAGAGTCAAGATGACATGATGCTCTTAGTTACTTATGTAATTAGAATTTATTTCAGGAATAATTAACACTTTGACACACTATATATTGTTTCTGCATTAAAATTAAGTTATATGAATTTTCAATCAATGAAGAACAATAATTTAATCAGAGACAGAGGAATACATAATTTATTTTATACATTTTGAGAAAAAATTTGACATGTAAATTAGAATTTTTTTGAGGTCATTGTGACATTTAAATAGGCTTTTTATAAAATAAAAGAAATCCAAAGCAGTAATTCTTACTTGGGAGCAGTAATGTGATCAATACTAATTTGTTACTTTCCATTCAAATTTCTTTTTTTTCTTTTCTTTTTTTTTTTTTTTTTAATTTCAGGGTTTTTATTGCATTTTAGGTTTTGGGGTACATTTGAAGAACATGCAAGATAGTTGCATAGGTACACACATGGCCGTGTGATTTGCTGCCTTCCTCCCCTTCACCTATATCTGGCCATTCAAATTTCTTATAAGGGACCCATCTGCGTGGTAGTGCCATTTAACTTGCCACATGTAAATTTTCATATTTGAGGTAATAGTGCTGGAATTTCTTAAAATCTTTTAAAGAGATGTTATAAGTTTATGCCAATGAATTATGGCCATTACTGAGTAGGAGACAAAACTCAAAGTCCTAAATATATAGGAAGACCTTTCAGAATACTATCAACAAATCTTTTTATAAATAAAAATATTTATTATTATTAAGACTTAAAAATGAGTGCGTGTGAGCTCAAAAAGACCCCAAAACCAAAAAGAGCTATCATCCTCTCATAGATATCATTCAGTAATTACATAAAAATGTAAGGTTTCTAGAATCTCCATATATTATAAAACAATAACCCACAGGAAGCTGGACACACTTTTTTTTTCATTATCAAAATAAAGCATTGTTCTACATTAATGACCACCATTTTTTTTGGCTCAAAGGTTAAAATTTTTAAAAATAACAGAAAGACTAGTTTCCCTTTTCCTACATTTTGAGTAATGTTGATAACTATTATATTACACTTTTATACTTTAAAATTCATTTAGACTACTTTACATATTCTTAACCTAAGCCATAAATTTGTTAGTATAACATTTCTCTCTCAAATATTGATAATAAAAAATCCTAACTAACATGTTAGAGTGATAATCAAATGCCATCCAAATAATTTAAATTATTTTCCCTGACCCCTTTTCTAATTAATTTTATAAACACTAGTCAAAAGGAAATAAGATTTATTTTTGAATATTAGGGATAGAGTTTATTCAGTTAGAAGACAAAGTATAGTGATAGGCATAGTTGCTCACCTAGCATTTGATATGCATATAGAGTTATATGGCCAATTCTCTTGGCATAGGCAGAGTCATTGACCTTAGACACGTAATGTGACTCATGGGAATTACGACATCTATCTACCCTCTCAGTCTACTTCACTGACATTCGTACCGTAACTACTCTATATTCCAGCTCAGTTTTCAGTACAGGAGATAGAAACAGTTTCTGTTATTTTAAGTAGAAGGAAGTCTTCTGTTAGGTTTGAGGAGGTGGTAGTGTGGACAGATCACACAATAGATGGGAAGTTTGAACTGGCTAGAAGAATGGGAAGGATCTGAGGGAATCTCCAGTGTGCTGTGCAGCAGGAAACTGAGAAACAATCACACAGCCAAGAGTCTTCCTGGATGCCTGGCCTTCCCTGCCACAGTGATGACCTGTGACACTTATAACGTTGACTGAACCAGCAGGTGGGAAGAAAAATATATGGCCTTTTCTGCTGGGACATGATGGGTATATGATTCCTTGAAGACAGACAGGAAGAGATTAGGAGTAAAATTGGATGAGAGAATTTCATAAAGCAACAAAAATTCAATGTACCTACTTTCTATTTCTGGATATGGTTTAAGTTTCAAAATTTAGGTCAATTGTTTAACCACATTGAATTTTCAGATTTAAAGTGTTTGTCATCATCTGAATGGCCTAATTTAGGTCTTTTGTTCAGAATTAACTACAAAATGAGAAAGCACTTTGCAATATATTGCTAGCATTACATGAACTTAAACTACTTTATTGAAAAACATTTGCCAATCAAATAAACATTTTTATATACTTATACATTTGGGGATATTTAAAAGCCAATTTCTCTCCAGATAAAACACTTATTACTTAAAAAGTAAAAACTGAATGGAGCCCAGTTGCCTTAATTGGCACTGGTATGTGCTGTCTTGGTAACAGAGAGTAACGCAGAATAAAGTGCCAAGAAGATAATATGCAGGGCAGGTAAATTTGGATACGTTAGGAAAAGCATTAGTCTATGTCCACAGAAATTTGTTTCAATTGGGGCTTCACAGAAAGAAAATGAGAAAACAAAATAAGAAGAGTGTTTATATGATTAAGGGCCACCACATTTTTGATTGGCTTGCCTTACTTTCTCTAATTTGGCAAGGTGTTCACATTGTATTCGGACTGCTGTCTACTAAAAAATGTAACAAGCTTTTTGAAATTCCAAATGGATTTCTGGGGAAAATTCTATATCGGTATTTCTGGACCCATCACTTGGATTCTTACTGATCTTAGTTAATTGAAATTGTTAGCTTTCTCATGGCACCTCTAATGTCTTTTTAACACTAAAAATTGCCTTTAGGGAGTTAAGGCAAGGTTTGAGAACTCCCTTCTCTGTCCTCTCTTAATGAGGTATTAAATATGAGAGTTTCTTTGTTTGTTACACCACATGTTTATAGTTCAAATACTCTCAGGGAATATTTAAGAGTAGAATTTTGTGCCTTAAATGTGGTACCTTTTTGTCTTTGAGAGTTTGATTCTCTCTCTCTCCTCTTTTTTTTTTCATCAGAAGAAGCTATAATACTTAGCTTTTTCTTGAGGAGTATGACCATTATTTAGGTGGCTTAGTGCCCTTTCAGTATGTCAGGAACTTAAAAGACTTAACCCCACTCTCAGATTCTTCAGGAACTACTCTACTTTTAATTTTTTTCCTGAATTACCTCTAATTAGGCAATGGGAACACATAAACCAATTAGTTCTCATGTCACTGACATGAAAAAGGGTCACTGCACTTATTCTAATGATGGGGGTATAGACCAAGCTTAGTCCAAGCCAAATATGCACTAAATTACACTGATGTAAAGAATTCCAGAGGCTGACATTTAAAAAAGTCACTTTTTCTGAACTAATGCGTTGAACCAATGATAAAGTTTCAAAATCAGCTTTAATGGTTTGTAAACAGGATAAAGATATTAATTTTCCAATTCAAGGAAAAGGAAACCAATTAAGAAATATGAAAACCTAACTATTGTGTCATCTTGGAAAAATCTTTAAATTTACAAAAGATTATTTTTAGTAAGTTTTGAAAGTATGCCTCTAAATCACAATAATGTTGGAGTTTAATTATAATTTAATTTATTACAGTTCTTCATTATTCTGATTTCATATACCTAATTATTGACTTTTCATTAAAATATGACTCTTCAGAAAATATTTATCAAGATCTTTGTTGTTTATTAACAAATATTTTAATATTACTGCTGTTTTAAGAGACAAAGAACATTAGACATATATGTGGATAACAACATGTTCCCTTGAAATAAACAGATTATATTTAAATTTAACACATTCATATTTGAATATTATTTTTGAACCCAAATGATTGATATGACAGTTTGAGTCACTAATTTTGTTTTAGAACATAGGTTTGGTTGGTTTCTCTGTTCATTTTTAATATTAGCCAAACTGTTGTCTATGGGGGTCCTATAAAATAGAATGTCTTACTCAGAAATGATCATCAAAGATGAAATTGTGGATATCTGTTTTTCCTATATACCTTTAGAAACAGCATCTGTAATGCTGTGGGCAGACAGTAAATATAAAGTAAAACATAATTCATAGAAAAAAATTTTCAGAGTGATACAATTTCACATTTTTATGTCACTTTATTGATAACTCTATTAAGAAAAAGAGGAAAGAAAATACTCCCACTTTACTACAAGTAATAGTACTATTAATTCTCACATGCCTTATACCCATATTGAACTTACACGATTGAGAGCAATCAAAAAAACATTGTGAATAGATTTGAAGTTTATACACTTCAAGAAACTGTGCCAAATTTCAGAGAAGTGTACATAATTCAATACCACAACTCCTTGGATATCTGGCTCAGGGATTGTGTGGTCCCAGTCGTCCACTGGCTTAGATCCCATAGGGATCTTTTTCTTCAAATATAACCCTCTACTTACTAAACTTGTATGCCAGTTCATATTAAAAAGATTGCTGAGTGTACTACAAGTTTCAAAAATTGCTCCTGATATCTGCAGTAAAACTAAACAAGGGCTTATATCAACATTTATTTCCAACCTGAAGGCAAATCTCCAGTCCTGAACTGTCACTTAGCACTTCAGAGAGATTTGCCAAAAGTACTCTTATACTGCCGTTTTGAAACTGTGATGAAACCCAAATAACTCAGTTTATTAATATTTATTTCATACTTTTATATTATTTCAGAAATAATAAAACAAAAAAATTGTAATTGTTATTGTTCCATTAATTTAAGGATGATGATCAATTTCTCTATTTTAGAAATGTTTTCATCGGGAGGTATGGAACACACTACTAATGTATATTATTTGATTGAAAGTTATAGCTTTTATATATTAGAATAGTTAGATAGAATTCCTGAGAAAATAATGTGTTATTTCTATCCTTAGAAATCATAGAAAAGAGAAGGAAGGGAAGGGAAGATGAGAATTTTTTTATTTTAAACGATTCCAGAAGTAGCAGGTTAGGTTCCAAACAAAACTTCCCAAAATGCTATGTTAAGAAATAATGTGAGAACATAATTGGAGTCAGCATGAAGGAAAACACCATTATCTGTGTCTGTCTTGGAAAGAAGAGAGTGAAATGGACACATGCAAAGTAGGTATTTCATGCCTAATTTATATAGCTACTTGCTGGAGGAATAAAGATGAATCGCTAAAGATTCTACCTGATTCTGGGTTTTACATAAAAATTCCACCTAACCTGACTGGAAATTATGTTGACTCAAATGCATATAACCATGTGAAAAAAAAAAAAAGAAAGAAAGAAAAATTAAAGAGCCAAAATGTCAAGTCTGCCAGAGAGGAACTTACATCGTGGTTAAAATCTGCAAAACAACAAAGAATGTAGGGAAATGTTTAGTATTTTGAAGCTATACTAGTTAATTTCTTCACATAAAACATCATGTATTTCTTGGAAAGTTGTATGATATATCTTAATTATATCAGTTTACAATAACAACATATTTTCAAACTAATCATCTGACAGGATATTAATATCTATACAAGAAACTCAAGTATCTTAATAGCAAAATAAATAATCAATTTAAAAATGGGCAAATGATCTAAACAGATATATCTCAAGAGAAGACATACGAATGCCCAACAAATATATATATATATATATATATATATATATATATATATACACACTCAACATCACTAATCATTAGGGAAATGCAAATCAAAACCACGATGAGGTATTCTCTCACCCAATTAGAATGCTTATTATCAAAAAGACACTAGCGAATGCTGGCAAGGATGCAGAGAAAAGGGAACTCATACAATGTTAGCGGGAAGGTAAGCTAGCACATCAAATACAGAAAATAGTAGGGAGGCTCCTCAAAAACTACAAAGATAACTATCATATGATCCAGATCCAGCTATTTCACCACTAGGCATTCATCCAAAGGAAATGAAATGAGTTTATTAAAGACATATCTGCACTCTCATGTTTATTGCAGTGCTATTCATGATAGCCAAGATACTGATTCAACAGGTATTTGACAACAGGTGAATTGATAAAGAATTGTTTTACACACACACACACACACACACATCTGTGTATTTGTATTGTGTATGTATACACACACATATGTGTTTGTGTGTGTATATATGTATATATGAACCTAATTATGAAGGACAGATATATACACATATATATGGATCTAAGTATGAGGGAGGGAGAGCTATAAAAGTTATAGTATTAATTTCTTCAACAAGTTTCCAATTTTAAAATCAATGTCTTTAAGACTCTGAAATCTGTGGTGGGTACATTTAGAAGACAACCTTGAAATATTCAATACTGCATAAGTCACTGAACCACAGACATTCTGGGTTGTCAGATACAGTTTCCTACCCTATGGAATGAGAAGGAATAGTCTCTTCTTGTTTAGGGCATTGGACAGACCTCACCTGAAGCAGATTTCTCACAAGTTGCTGTTTATTCTCCTCAATATCTGCCTCTCCTCATCATTTATTGTTTCTATGTAATTAAACAAAATCAGAATCAGCACACACAGCAGAAAGGTGTGCATCCTTGCTCAGATGGAAATAACACACACTCCAAAGAAGCTGTAAGACTTGTCTACTAAGTACTGAAAAGAGCTAGAGGACATATTTTGACCAGAAAAGGAAGAATATGACAAAATGATTTAATAACTTGAAAACAATCATCCGTGATTCAGGGTTCAATGACCTGGTAGGGACACCTGGAACAAATTGTAGTACCATGCTGAGATAATCTCTTAGAATTTTGTACAAAATTCAGCCTACAGTAAATGAGGTGAAGCTTTTTGAGAACTGCCATAATAGATAAATGAGGAAGAAGTCAGAAGTTTCAAAAAGGTAGAAATATTGTAATAGGTTTATTATGTAAAACCAAAGGATCTCTTACCTCACCATCTATGATTTTTCCTTAGGAGCTCCTATAGAATGCTCCATTTTAAGTCAATAAGTAATACCTTTGTGGTGTTGAGAGAGGGGTCTGGGGTGTACAGGCATCTTTGTGACATTTAGTGGTGGATTTCTGTGCAGGTTGGTGTGAGCAGATAGAATTGGGTGTCCTTTTTACAGAATTCTGGAATGTTATAGGCCAGGTGGCAGTACTTAACTATCAGAGACAAAGTATTTGTAATTACTATAATGGGCAGCAAGATCAGAGTAGCAAGCAGGGTGCTTTGACCCTCAGAGATCTGTGAGCATGATTGAGAGAGCATGATGTTCCAACACAGCTGATAGGATGCTATATAACTTGCTTAATACGGAAAAAAAAAATGTGGTCTGGCAAGCAGAAGACTGATGTCAGACACTTAAATGGAAAATCACAAGTTTTTACTCAGGTTCCAGATATGTCACTGCATAGATACAACATCCATTGATTGGAGGAAAAGCTGGGTCCCCTTGAGGAAGGACACAATCATACACTGTTAGTATATCAAATAAACATCTCTCTATTTTTTTCCCTTAAAATATCTATGGCCACTTACCAATTATGAAGAAAAGGAGAATGGCTAGACTTTTGGGGGTCTGTGTCTAAACAGACACTAGTAACAGGCGATCCAAAATGCTGTCTTGGAATCTCAGTTGAATGTGGTGATGGAAGCTGGTTGATAAATTATGTTCTGATCCAAGATCATATTACCCCAAATACAATGCATCCTCAGATTTACCCAGTTACCGTTTCCCTTGCCTCTGAATTCAAACATAATAGCAACTGACAGAAGCTTCTTTCACATTGGTTCTCCAACTTGTGGAGTCAAAGCTACTAAGGTAGAAAAGGCTAAAACAAAAGCCCCTAAAACTGGCCCACCACCCATGAAGACCAGTATAATTAATATGAAGCAACACTGTATCCCAGATGGAACAGAATCAGTTAATGCCATCCTCAAAGTTGAAATGAATGCAGGGGTACAGGTCCCAATCATATACCCGTTTGATTCAACATCAAAATGATGGATGAGTAATGTTAGATTTCCAGAATTTAACATAATGGTAGTCTCAAGCTCAGTTGCCACAACAGCTGTACTATCTACTAAGAGAGATTAACACAGTTGCAGTGCTTAGTATAGATTTACTAATATGAAGAATGTGTATATCACAATCACCATCAATTAAAAATATTAAAAGCAGTGTGCTTTTTCATAGGAAAGATGGAAGTATACATGAAGTATGCCCAAGACAAACTAAATCTTCTCTGTTACAATGTATTATACAGAGAATGCAATCATTTTGACATTTCGAATGAGTCACACTAGTCCTCCATATATTGATATCAGATACAGTAACTATTAAATATAGAACATTATGAAACATAATGAAGATATTTCATAGTAGCAATGGAATTAATACATTAAAAAACATAAAAATGAATGCATATGTGCCTAAAAACAGAGTTCAAAACATGTATACATATAAAAACAGAATTGTACAGAGAAAAAGACAATTTTTCTATCCTAGTTAGAGATATTAGATAACTCTTTTAACAACTCATAGAACAATGTATTGGTTCATTCTCACACTGCTGTAAAGAACTACCTGAGACTGAGTAACTTATGAAGGAAGGAAGTTTAATTGACTCATGTTCCACATAGCCGGGGAGGCCTCAAGAGAGTTACAATCATGGTGAATTGCTAACAGGAATAAAGCACGTCTTACCATAGCAGAGCAGGAGAAAAAGTGAAGGGAGAGGTAACACACACTGTTAAACCATCAGATCTCATGAGAACTCACTATCATGAAAACAGCATGGGGAAATCTGCACTCAGGATCCAGTCACCTCCCACTAGACCCCTCCTCCAATTCAACATGAGATTTAAGCGGGAACCCAAATCTGTACCATATCAAACAGCTACACCAACAATAAATAAAGTTACAGATAATAAAAAACACTACTGTTAATCATTGTGACTTAGATATTTATAGAACTCTAAGAACTGCAATTGAAGACTACAAATTGTCTCCCTGTGAATATAAAATGTTCACAAGTTTAAATATATGCTGGGGCATCACACAAGTATCAGAAAGCTTCAACTGATTGTAGTCATACAGAGTACATTCTAAGACTAATCAAAATGGGCATATATAACAAAGTATCAGGTAGATTCCCAATATTTTTAAATTAAAGTATATATTTCAAAAAATCAGATTTCAAAGAGGAAATCGTAAGAAGAGACAAAAATTTTCCAGCAAATGGTAATACAAAGTATCAAAAGTTACTGAATGGAGCTGAAGTAGTACTTAGAGAGAAGCTTCAATGTCTATCTTAAAAAAGTACAAAGGTCTAAAATCAGTGACTAAAAGATGACGGAAAAAAGGAAGTAAAAGGAAGTGAAAAATGATCAGATTGAATATTAATGAAACCAGCAGCAGACAAAAACTCTTTTGCAAAAGAAACAAAAGCAAGCACTTTCCACATCATCTTATAAGGCCAGCCAAACTCATATGAAAACCTGACAATAATATAACAAAAAATAAAATTATAGGCCCAAATCCCTCTTGAATATAGATGCAAAAATGATAATATGTTACCAGACAGGATCAGGCATTATGTTACAAAGGTAATGCATCATGAATGTATTAGTTCGTTTTTGCATTGCCATAAAGGAATGCCTGAGACTGGGTAATTAATAAAGTAAAAAGGTTAAACTGGCTCTCTGCAAGCTATACAGAAAGTATAGTGTTGGCATCTGCTTCTTGTGAGGCCCTCAGGAAGCTTACATCGTGGCAGAAGGTAAAGAGGGAGGAGAGGGGAAACAAGCGCGGAGAAGGAAGACAGAGAGGGAGAGTTGCCATGCCTTTTCATTTATTCATTCATCTTTTAAAAAAATTTTAACTTTTATTTTAGGTATATTATGGCCAGGGGAGCTGGATCATTCTGTAATCCCAGCATTTTGGAAGGCCGAGGCAGGTGAATCACTTGAGGTCAGCAGTTCGAGACCAGCCTGGCCAACAGGGTAAAACCCTATCTCTACTAAAAATACAAAAATCAGCAGGGCATGGTGGTGGGCACCTGTAATCCCAGACACTTGGAAGGCTGAGGCACAAGAATCGCTTGAATCCAGGAGGTAGAGGTTGAAGTGAGCAAAGAGGACACCATTGCACTTCAGCTTAGGTGACACAGTGAGATTGTGTCTCAAAAAAAAAAAAAGTTTATTACGTGGTTCAACTCATGTCCTGCAGATTTGTTGTACAGATTATTTCATCACTCATGTATAAAATCCAGTGCCCAATAGTTATCTTTTCTGCTCTTCTCCTTCCTTCCACTCTTCACCATCAAGTAGGTCCCACTGTCTGTTGTTCCCCTGTTTGTGTCCATGAGTTCTCATTTGTAGGTAAGAACATGTATTCGGTTTTCTCTGTTCCTCTTAGTTTGCTAAAGATAATTGCCTCCAGCTCTATCCATGCTCTTGCAAAAGACCTGATCTCATTCTTTTCTATGACAGCATAGTATTCCATGGTGCATATGTACCACATTTTCTTTATCTAATCTGTCATTGATAGATGTTTTGGTTTATTCCATGTCTTTGCTCTTGTGAATAGTGCTTAATGAATATTCACATGTATGTGTCTTTATAGCAGAGTAATTTCTATTTCTCCAGCTATGGAATTGCTGGGTCAAATGGTAGTTCTGCTTGCTCTTAGCTCTTTGAGGAATTGTCATACTGCTTTCCACAAAGGTTGAACTAATTTACACCCCCACCAACAGTGTATAAGCGTTCCCTTTTCTCTGCAACCTTGCCAGCATCTTATTTTTTGATTTTGTAATAATAGCCTTTCTGACTGGCAAAGATTTCATGACAAACATGCCAAAAGCAATAGCAACAAAGCAAACATTGAAAAATGGGATCTAATTAAACTTAAGAGCTCTGCAGAGCAAAATAAATTATTAACAGAATAAACAGACAACCTACAGAATGGGAGAAAATGTTTGCAAACTATGCATCTGACAAAGGTCTAATATCCGGCAACTGTAAGAAACTCCAATAACCTTACAAGAGAAAAACAACCCCGTTAAAACAATGGGCAAAGGACACGAACAGATACTTTTCAAATAAAGATACACATGTGGACAACAAATAAAGATACACATGTGGACAACAAGCATATGAAAAAAAAGCTAAATATCACTGACCATTAGAGACACACAAATCAAAACCAAATGAGATACCATCTCACATACTCTCTTAAACAGATTTTAAACCATATGTCATGTGAACTCAGAGTGAGAACTAACTCATTACTGCAAGAAAGTCACCAAGCAATTCTTCACAGACCCACTCCCATGACCCAAACACCTCCCACCAGGTCCTACCTCCGACAGTGGTGATTATATTTCAACATGAGATTAGGAGGGGACAAATATCCACACTATATCAATGAACAGGTAGATTTCATCTCAGTAATATAAGGTTGGTTTCGCCATTGAAAGTCAACCATGAAAATTTATCAATTTTAGAGAATAATAGAAGAAAAGCTATCTGATTATCTCAATAGATAAGAAAGAAAATTACGAAATCAAACAATCTTTCATAATTAACATTCTCACAGTATAGTAGTAGGAAGAACCTTTCTCATTCTGATAAAGAACTTCTACCAAAAGAAAACCAAACCCACAGCTAATATCATATTTGATGTCAAAATACTGAATAGTTTCCCAAAGATTGGGACCAAGTCAAAGGTGTACAAAAGGGTCAATGGGGATGAAATGGGCTAGCTATTGACCTCAAGACCATCTATAAAGACACTCATGCCATTCATTGGGAAGCCCACATGACCGGTTTACCTCCACCCTTATAGTCTCTAGGTGCCATCACCCTACATGCAGTTATGATTGAATAGAGGCCCAGATTAGGCAATAAACATCTCAAAAATGAACAAGAATTACTTTTACATATGCACTGTTGGGTATAAAATGGCATATATTTTATGCTAAGTAAGGTTCATCATTAAACTTTTAAAAAACAAAATTTAAAGAAAGAAAATAGTAAATTTGGAAAATCAAACAACATAAACCCAGTTGGCAGTCATAAAATGCATCTAATATTTAAGTTTAACTTTAAAGATAATCATATTTTGCTGCATATTTCAGGTGCAAATGCAATATTTGTACTGTATTTATTATTGAACATTTTTCTGTTTCTCAGCTGAGTAAAATATTCCAGTTTCAATATGAATATGTCATGGAAAATGTGACGTAGTGTCAAAACATGATATTCATAATATAATTGCAAAAGCTAACACATAAATTCCTCTTTTGACTTAAATATAACGCAAAATAAGAAATTACATGTGACTTAATTTTATTTAAATCAAAATCAAGAAATATATCACAATTTCTCTCTTAATGCTTCAGTTTTCTCTGCTATTTCCTAAAGACACCAGCTTTACTAAGCTGCCTTTTGTATTATTAATGTTAATAATGAAATATATTGGTCTCTTTTATAAGAAATTGAATAACTATGATGCTTTAAGTTTTAGTAAGGTAAACTGATGTTACAACAGAGTTACTTTACCACTAATTATAATGTTCCCAATGAGTTTGAATGTTATTGCTTTATATGTTTTAATTGAGTAATTTTTGAAAATTTAAGGTAAAATTAGGGTGAATACTTGTTCTAGTTTAGTCCTGGTGTGTGCTAATTTTCTCAGTGTTCTGTTTAGTGCCTCCTCTCACTGTAAATATGTCCAAGTTCCCTAAGGAACTTGAAGCCTCTTAAGTGGTACCAAGAGCTATGCATGGACTTGTGAAGTAAGTAAATGGTTATCTTCTCTAAGAATGTACCTGCTTCTTTCCTCTTGTTCCTGTCTCAACTATGCACGTTTCCAAGTCACTTCACGGTCACAATCACAATAGGCTAGCTCTCTGGCAAAAGAAAAGGCAGAAATCTTCCAGGGAAAATGGCATAAAGAGAGAAATGAAGGCTGTGAATGAGAACCCAAGGAAGATGCAAAGACAGCAGAAGAGAAACAGAAGCAAAAAGACAACAAGCATCAGAAAATGATACAAAATAAATGCCACCAAGCAGTGAGGTAATGAATAAACACACCAGGAAATATGTCCTTTCTTTATCTAGAAGAGGGTGGGAATCATTTTATTCTCTTGCAATCAGAGTTCAGTTTTTTGTTAAAAAAGTATTTTGGTTATTGCACAATTTGAAAGAATAAAGTTGTCTACATAATAACTATTTGCCTTCCATGCAAATGCAGATGATCCCTCTTTTATGATGGTTGAACTTAAACTTTTTTGACTTTACAATATCCATTCAGCAGAAATTCCACTTCAAATTTTGTATTTGTATCTTTTCCAGGGGTAGAAATATGCCTCTAACACTCTCAAGATTCTGGCTAGTGATGGCGATCCCAGCTCCCAGTCAACCACAGGGTCATGATTGTAAACAACCAAAACTCTACAATGAACTGTGATGTGAGATGAATTTTCCCACTGTAGGCTAATGTAAGTCAGTGTTCTGAGCACATTTAAGGCAAGCTAAACTGAGCTGTGACTTTTACTAGGTTGTGTATATTAAATACATTTCTGATTATGATATTTTCAGCTTAGAATGAGTATATTGGTACATAATTCCATAGTAAATTGAGGAAGATAAGTATCATTTTTACCCTAACATTTCAAATAAGAGCTCACTCCTAAAATATAATTGTACTACACATAAAAGATCTATACTTAAAATGCAAATGTTTTAGAATATATCATATATATAATTACTGAATACAGACATACCAAACTCAGGAGTAAAAATGATATTTATATTGACTACCATGTTTCTTTAACTGAGTAGATTTTCTAACCATTCTAGAGAAAAAGAAATTATATTTGAAAATGTATTTGAGTTACTAACATCTGTAACTTGTAAATATAAAATGTTACAATGAACCTAACAGGCTCCTAAATATTTACTTACCATTATTCTAAATATTATATAATTATATATATAGACAAAGATGCATTATATATAAAATGCATTCTATAACAGGTTTAGTTACAAAAGTATCTCTACTTTCAAAATGAGTGAAATATAATTTATAAATGATATTCTGATGAGTATATGTATCTTTTCTGAGGTGTCTCGCATGGATGTCAGCTGTGAGCTAACACCATTCAGGGTATATATTTCTGCCTTTCTCCACTATTAAGCTTAATTTTGGTAATTATTTTTGTTATTTTTCCTTCAAATTTGTCTCTTTATACATTTTGAAAGAACATTAGTATAATCGGAGCACTCTGTCAGAAATTTATATTTATTAGTCAACCTTCACTCCTAGCTCAGGTAGATTAGTATTCAGACCAATAAATTCATTTTCAAAATAACCAGTCAAGAAATTATCAATTCATATTGTGATTTTGTTCTTTTTCATCTTTCTTCTAAAAGTCTATGGTATTATGCTACTTTAAATTCTCTTTAAAATGTACAATTTTATTATTTTTAGAAAGTAAAATATACAAACATAGGACTGAAGATTTTGTTTGCATGTGTTTTTCTTCATAGTAATTTTCACACTAATATCAAAGTGAGGTGTCATGCTTACATCATCTCATTTAATTCTCTCCACAGCACTGATTAGCATTTTCTGCATGCTTTCAAATAAAAAATTGAGCTTTCAAAAGGATAATAACTCACCAAAAATCACATATCTAGAGAATACTACAACTGGAATTCAAACTAATTCTTACTTTTACATCAATATTTTTCCTTTTGGGACTTTAGGGTGGAATGAAGTAGTGGTGGGGAAATCAGAAATAATTTAAATGCCTCTAGGACAGTTGCTAAGTAAATTACAGTCTGATATTAATAGAATGGGCTATCCAGTTGGTAAAATGAAAGATTGACAAAAATTATTGACAAAATAAATACAATCCCTGAAGCTGATAACATTATTTCTAGGAAGGGGATTGGATCAAGCTAAAAATGACAAGAAATAGGATCTTCTCATTCTTTACTGTGTGTTTTTGTATTTTTATTGTGATAGGCTTTTTAAATGATATATGTGCATATTTATTATTTATTGTAATATGCATTATTTATTTGTATGTCATCTTTATGTTTCAGTACGAAAGAGGGAAAGAAAAATCCTATATATTCGAACCTGCTGGCTCCACAACCTTTCCTCTTTCTGTTAAAATATAATGCAGATAAATGCTGTTCTCCTTCTTGATATGCTATGAACAGTTCATGCAAGGAAAGAAAAATGGCTTTACTAATTTAGTCTGACAACTGGCTCTAAGTATGACAGCAGTCAGGCTGGCTGGTGGACTTTCCTGACAACACATTAGCAAGTGGAAATTGGTTCTTCTGCAGTACATGTGACTCATTTCTTCATCTTAGCCATAATGTCACTTGTGATTGAACTACCCTAATAAAAGGAACGTATGTTTTCCTCTCTCAATGTTAGAAACTCCACATAATTAAAAATGGTGAAATTAAAATTTAGTCATTATGATTTCTACGATATTCTTGTCTATCTCTTGTTAGTTGATGTGCTTATAACAAATGGTCCCTTATCTCCAATGGGAAAGACTTAAACTTAGGCTATTTGCATCACTTTCCACTCTACAGTTAAATTATTGAAAGCAGACTCTATTGCATCCTGTTTTCAATTCCAAGTGAGTGCTCAGTGTTGTGGCATGGTAATTGTGTCAGCATTCCACTTGCTTTGAAGTTAATCTGGTATTTGGTTCAGAGAAGGTCAATTCAGGCACAAACTGAAGAAATCTTTCTAAGCGCAGAAGAAACAAACCAAATTACATTACATCAAAAAGAAAGTTAAGTCAAAAAATTAGACCTCTTAGGTAATTGCATAGTATTGTTGGTAGTTTTCCAAAGTGACCTTGCTCTAATTACAGAAAAGGAAAGTAATATATATAGGTCTAATTTAGATCTCGGACATTAGTATTCAAGATAACTTCTTACAAATCGCATTGTGCTAGTTGTGATTCGACCAGGAATTAGGCTTCCTGCTGGTTTCCCACCTATATTACATCCAGTTACAGTCAATCTGCTTAAAATCTCTGAGGAGAGGGCAGACAAAATGCCCCAGAAATGTTCTTTGCCTAGGACTTCTGCTCTGAATCACATATCTGTTCTCCTGTTCTACCTGAGTGGTTGTTGGACTACATAGAAACATAAAGAACGCTTTTTCTCACTAAACCTTTTTAGCGTGGTCGCTCTGAGAAACTTCGCAGTTTCTTTCCACCGTCTTAGTGCAGAAGTAAAAGTGCATATCATACAAGCACTAGAGGAAAAAGAGTACAAGACAGATAAAGATAATTTTCATATTTTATTATTTCTCTAATAACTTCAGTTAATAATCTCAATTCATGTCAGAGAAACATGAGTATTTTCACTGCACAGTAATTGTTACCAGAGGTGCTCAGATGAATCACTTTTCTCCTGGCGGTGGCAGGTGGCGGGGAGGAGAGTCCTCTAGTTCTTCTAATAATCCTAACCAATCCTAAAACTTCACAGTCACATACTTTAGAAAAATAGCCCTCTATTCAGTTAACTCTTAGTCCTATTCATTTTAAAGTGCAATCTCATTCAATTTAAGTGTCTTCTACCACTCAAAAAAAACTAGACTACTACTCAAAGAAAACTATGAGGTAGAGCTGGCGTCTGTTCTCCTGCTCTTAACTTTCCTGTACTTATCCCCTGGTGTTGGAAGAAGAGGAAAGGAAAGGAAAATAGATTTTAGTTTTCATCATGGCCTATGGCAAAGTTTCAGTCTCTTTTCTTTCAGTTACCACTACTGCCAACGTAGCTTGTCTGCTATGTTCAGGGTAGACAGACACGCATATCGACAGGCAGTAAAGAAAACCTGTCCTTAACTAGCCATGGTGAACTCTGATGGTATTCAGTTACGTAATGATTCCTAGCTTTGAAACCCAGCCCATTTCCTTGGATATTTAGACTTTCCTTCTAAAACTATGAACATCTTTGGCTGGCTTACATTCCCTCAATGAGATCTGTTATTGTGGTTCCCACATCTAGTTACTACAGATGCAGAGACAGTCCTTGCTCAGTGGACCTTGTGACTCCAAACACACTACCCTCTCTAAGCCCCTTTGACCTGCTGATAGAATTGGGGCAAAATAGTCCAGTCAACAAGTCTTTGATTAAGATGTTATTATTCTGGTATTGTGAGGTCTTTGATGACAGAGTCAGTGATTGTATTCCCTCAGATAAGCACAATTCCTGGCACAAAACAGGCATGCAGTAATTGTTGAGTTTTAATTTTGTAACGTAAACTCAGATGTAATTAATGGTGATAGGTGTCTCAATGTCAGCAATAAAAAGCAGTCTTTCCCTTCTTATCAACACACCCAACCTTTTTAAGCAATTCTCTTGGCATCACCTTCTCCTGGCTTTAGGAGGGAAAATTAGTGGAGATAACATCTTTTTCATTAACAATGCATGCTCTAAGAAAGTCAATCACCTTCTCTTCTAACTCTTTCAAATCACTGAAAGGCCATAAAAGGAGTCCGGCATATTTTTTTTATCTTTTACAAGTTTTGGCAAAATCATTAAACACTTTCTATTTCTGTATGTTTTATGTTAAAATTAAATGCTCATTATAATTTAATATTTGGGAGCATGTAAATAGAAATATAAAACTTTTTGTGTCTGGAATTCTGTCTCATTGACAACCAGAAAAATAAGTTTCTGATAGTTAAGAGTTAAGATAGTTAAGAGTTTTCTGCACTGTAAAGTTGGAGACTAAACGATTTATGTTCTCTCTCAATGAACTTGTGAGATGATGGATTCCCTAAATACTAAGAGAACCCAGGTGATTATTCATTGTTCTTTTAGTATTCTATAGGTACAGGTTTACCCTGAGCATAAGCTATGTTTGAAAGATAAACAGTCATTTTTATTGATTTGCTTCAGGTATGAATTTAAAAACTAATACAGTCAAATTTGCTCAGTTCTGTGAAAAGTAAAAAATGGAAATTGCTGTTAATATTTAAGTCATGGATGTACAAGCCGACTTTAAATGTAAGTCATACAAGTGGGTCAAACTCTCTTAATAAATAACTTTCTCATTTTACTTGCTGTCTCCATTCTTCACTGGAGTAAACATTTAGATGGTCTGTTGTAAATCGCTATGGTAGTGTGAGGTCTTTGATAGCAGAGGCAATGTGTATCATTTCGTTCTCACAGATGAGCACAATTTTTGATGCAAAACAATCGTGTAGTGATTTTTGAGTTTAAAATTTGAATTGTAAACTCAAATACATTAATGGTAGTAGAGTCTCAAAGCATGAATAAATAGAAGACACAATAAAATATTTAGTCTTGGTATCAGATTTAATATTTTTATGATTGTTAAATTGCAATTATTTATAACGTTAGTATAACAGCATCAACTTTAACAACTTTATTGATAGCAAAATTAGTCTAAGCGCCCTTTTAACACTAACTCTACATCAGTGAGTAAACTGAACATGACCTATTTTATTTATTCCTCAACAAAATACATAAAATAGGAAACATTTATTAGTTTTTTACAACTGAAGTGTTTAAATTACTATCACAAGATTGCAAAGCTAAGGCTGAGTTGGAAATTAAATTCAGGCATCTCTTTCCACAAACCCTTACTTTTAACCACTACACGTCATGGTCTGAATAAAGCCTAAACTATGATTAAGCAATCTAAAAAAATCTTACAAATGAAATATATAATTTTGGAATGAATTATAATCTAAAATTACACTCAGTAATATGATCAACATTTGAAGATTTGATAAATAAGAATAATTTCTGTCTCAATTTCATAGAGATGATAAAGAATGAGATATGAAAAAATTAGGTACATGTCATATTTCAGCTAGTTTTAGATCACATTGTTGTTGTTGGGCTTTTTTGTTTGTTTTTGTTTTTGTTTTTTAGACAGAGTTTTGCTCTTGTTTCCCAGGCTGGAATGCAATGGTGCAATCTCAGCTTACTTCAACCTCTGCCTCCTGGGTTCAAATGATTCTCCTACCTCAGCCTCCTGAGTAGCTAGGATTAGAAGCATGCACCATCAGGCCCAGATAATTTTGCGTTTTAAGTAGAGTCGGGGTTTCTCCATGTTGATCAGGCTGGTCTCGAACTGCCGACCTCAGGTGATCCGCATGCCTTTGCCTCCCAAAGTACTGGAATTACAGGCGTGAGCCACTACGCCCAGCCTTGCATCACATTGTTAAAGAATAAGCATTTATAAACTCTATTTGAAAAAAGTAAACATATGCTATGTGTCATAAATTAAGACAACTTATTATAGATGAATTGATATAAATGTGTAGCTAAAGAAGGTCATGTCGATAATACTGCCGAACTATACTCTTATTAGGCGCCAAATATAGCTTACTTTGTGTTACAGATTCATTATGTTTTTTAATGCTGAGTGAGAGTAATTTATGGATTTCTTAAAAGAAAAAAAAGTTGTAAATCCTTGAAAAAAGTTAGATAAAATTCAGAAAATGCTACTTCCCTATTAAGGAATTTCATATATGATGTTGCACTGAAGTGTGTTTAATATTATGCTTACTTAAAAGTTCTTTTTTAAAATAGGTTTCTAATCTCTAAAATAACGACAATGACCAATATTATGACTTTCAGGGATTGAAATGCTAGATTTGAAGTTTTCAAACACACTGGAAATTTTAAAATTCTAAACTCACACCAATATAAGAATTATAGTTTTATACTTGATATTGTTTTGCTTTAATATGATAATCTTTTGTTTTTATGATTTAAGACTAGGTTTCTCATAACAAATAAAGCTGAAAGCTGGTAATATTATTATACTATACTGTATTGAATTATGCTAGGTTAAATTATGCTACAAATTCACATATTTGGCTCAATTTAGCTAATACACCAAAAATTATCTAATAGAATGCAATTATTCATCTTAAAATCAAGTTTACTATGATCTAATTATTTATTTCATGTGGCTCTCTAATTATTATTTTTGTTCAATATTATCCTTAATGATTTTCACAAGCTTAATGGAGCATTTCTTGCTAAATACTTTAACCTTTTATGTTAGTGTCAGGAATGTTTCTAAACTCCCTCTTGTGTGTTTGTTTTTGTTTTTTTCCCAAGCTCTACTGAGGTATGATTCACAAATAAAACTTGCATATCTTTAAGGTATACAATGTAATGTTTTGATATGCATATAAATGTAAAATGATTACTACAATCAAGCTAATTAACATAGCTATCTTAAAACATAAATATGCATTGTACTTTTTTCAGTTGTTTATTTGTCTGTACTTAGAATTACTTTTCAAAGAGTTTAAATCACTATGAGTTAAAAGAATAAGTTATAAATGAACATGTACAGGAACATGGTTAGTTGTCAATATGAAATTGTTATATCCTTACCATTTATATAAATGAGTTATATTGTTTCTAAAGCTGAACAATAACTTCAATAAATAAAAGTATTTTTTGACAGCTAAACAAAATGATTAACATTTTACCACATTTTAGGAAAAGGTACCCTAGCTAGGAACACTATTTAATTGGTACTAATGAATTTGTATCATGTGTGCTTCTATCGTTTTGACTTCCTGGTTGGCAAAAGCAAACTATTATTTTGAGCAAGGTGAGAAATAAATTTCTGTTAAGCCATTGCTTCATAGATTAATATTAGCAAGAAACTCTTGCAAAAGGAAAGAAATTTGGAACACAGTTAATGAGGCTTATTGCTCACTTTTCATTAACCCTTCTAAGGATCATTTTAACTAATCAATTAATTTACTAGTGACATATATTTAAATCTTTACTTAGAACTTTATTTTCTTTCTTTTTTTGGTCTACCTCAGAAATCTGTCTATTTTAAATACCACATATGACATAAATTTCAAAAGAATTTTATCTAAGACAAAATTCTGTTGTATGTTATTGAATTTGCAGGTGGTAAATATAAAATTTTCTAATGAAAACTGACTGGATTCAATGTTTCAGAGTAAAAATTCATCTTTCTTTTCTTTCAATATATTATTTACATCAAAAATATCTTCCCCGTGAGTGAACACCATGCAAACAAAATATTTTCTGCATTCCGTTTTGCAAGATAGCAGACTGAACACATGTTTTGCCTAGCAAATGTTCTATGAATACTCTTTTTAATAGTTTATCTATTGAAATCAAAGAAATAAAACTTTATTAAAGTCTATTTAAAATTAGCAATTATACAGTCAATCCTCATTCACAGATTTTGTATTTTTGAACTTGCCCACTTGCTAAGATTTATTTATGATCTCTAATCAATACTTGCAAGGCTTTGGCACTCATTCAGGGACATGTGCAGAGGCAAGGATACACATGTCCCCAGCTAAGGTCACACAAGGCAAAGCTCTGCTTTCTTTTCTTAGCTCTCATACTGTAAATAAGTGTCCTCTTTGCAATCTATTTAGCATCACTTTTGTACATTTTTGTGTTTTTTGTTGGTGATTTTGGTATTTAAAATGTCTCCCAAGTGTAGTGCTGAAGTACTGCTTGGTGTTTCAAAGCACAAAAAGGCTGTGATGTGACTTACAGAGGAAACGTGTGTGTTGCATAAGCTTTGTTCAGGAATGAATTGTTGCACCTGAGTTCAATGTTAATGATAAACAATATAAATTTAATAAGATGTCTTCAAACAGAAACACATATAAAACAAGGTTATTAACAAGTCAACTGAGAAAAATATCATGATCAGAGGCTCACAGAAATCTAGTCCTATATTTTTTCTAAAATGCACGGTTCAGTATTGACAAATTCTATGTTCACGGCAACTTTATAGAATGCAAGTACTGCAAATAATGAAAATTAGCTGTATAACTAAGTAAACCAAATCATGCTGAATAAGTAAATTGAACACCTGTTAATTTTTGTATCTTTTTTTGTCAATAGGGTATCTGCAACTTGATTTTTATTCTTTATGCGAAAGGGTTAAAGTATGATCTGAGCATTGTAAAGAAATCTACCAGTATATGGTGATATGCTGTTTCAGAAATGCAAATCGAATCATATTTTCTCTCAGCCAAAGTGTTCTATGAACTTCCAAGGCTTAAAAGATGAAATGCAGTTTCCTCAGCACAGCATACAAAGCTTGATCACAAGCCTAATACTTCCCTACCTCTCAAGTACTTGTACTGTCCATGCTACCCTTTGCAGCTTCCACACTGAAGTTCACATGCTATCCCCACTTCCTGTAAATGTTCTACTTGATCCTTGCCTAATTGTTGAACTTCTAAAACTCATCAAAATTCTAATTCCCGACGTGACTTTCTCTGTGACCATTTCTCTGAATTGCCAGTGCAGAGATCGTAGTTTCCTTGTTTGTAATCCCGCAGCATGGCAGTTGTCCTTATTGCCCCTGTTCTTCTCATTGCATTGGGAGTTGCTGCACTCTGGTAGTCGCATGTTGGACATACGGAATTCTAAGTTAAACATTCAGAACACAACGTAATTGTAACATTTTTAACCAATTTCCAAATTTAATCCTCATAAAACAATAGCGACTAAATATATGCATTTATATCAAGATAACATCATCCTAGTATTCAAAAGAATGGAGTCATCTTTTGAAGGGACATTAAGCAGGTATTGGCTATTCTGTGTGTAACCTATACTAAGAGTTCTACGGTGTCCTCCTGAGGAATTATTCTCCCACTACTGTACATGGAGCTTTGCAGGAGGGGCATTATTGCTATGCACCTTTTGCCACTGGCATACATTTGAAATAAAATTTGAAAATAGTCTTGGGCTGGACGCGGTGGCTCACGCCTATAATCCCAGCACTTTGGGAGGCCGAGACGGGTGGATCACAAGGTCAAGAGATCGAGACCATCCTGGTCAACATGGTGAAACCCCGTCTCTACTAAAAATACAAAAGTTAGGTGAGCATGGTGGTGCATGCCTGTAGTCCCAGCTACTTGGGAGGCTGAGGCAGGAGAATTGCTTGAAGCCAGGAGACAGCGGATGCGGTGAGCTGAGATCGCACCATTGCACTCCAGCCTGGGTAACAAGAGTGAAACTCCGTCTCAAAAAAAAAAAAGAAAGAAAGAAAGAAATTAGTCTTATAAGACAAGGAAATTAGGACAAAATTTGATAATTGCAGAAGAACAGTGTCTGTGTTAAGGCAGCATTAGCAGGAGCAATAGGAGAAGCCCCTGGTGTGCTAGCTAAAGGGATGGATAATAATGATAGGCTCAGATGGCCAAGTTAAATTCTACAGTATTCAATATGCATCTGAATGATAACTCAGAAATTGGTACTTGTAAAGTGATTGTAGTCATTAGTATAATTTGATGATAAAAACCTTTGCAACCTAGATAATCTTAGCAATTTATTAACAATAAAAACTAACATTTTCTTAAAATTTAAAGAGATAGATAATAGACATATGGTCCAATCTATTCTTTGAAAATATAGGATTCTGAATAGGAAAGTGATATAGTTTGAACAAGGTCATATAATCATTGGCAAAAAAGCCAGGCTTTTGAGGTTTAATTTGGTACTATATTTTATGATGCCATCAGCTTGCCAGATAACTTCTTACCCATTTTTATTTTTAGCATAATTTCAGTCTTTACTTTTTAACTTCTCTACTTAAAAAAAAAATCCCTTATCATGTGTCATCACTTTTTAGAATAAAGATATTAAGAGTTTTGTAGATGTCATATATGAATATCAACATTAAAGTCTTGTTTTAACATGTAAATAAGAAGTATAGAATGTAGAACAATATACACCGATATTGAAATTAGACCTCAATTATAGCTATGATTTGAAAACTTGAATAATATATTGCCCTGCATACTGTCTTTATATGTTAACTCGTTTTATAGACTTCTTTCAAATGTCTCTATTTTATGTACATGGGAATTTTTAAAAGAAACATTTGGTCAGGTTATAGCAATCATATCAGATAAACTTGATAGCCAACAACTCCAAATAAAACTTAATTTAATAAAACTTATTAAAAAATAAAATGATATTTATTTGGGACCAAAATTTTTAAATAAGTCATGCAAGTTCAAACTTCGTGAGGCAGTGAAAATTACACCTTTAAAAAAAAATCCAATCTGGATTTAGTGGCAACAATGTATTCATCTCTAAATATTTTCCAGTACTCTGGATCCATTAAAAGGATTGAGACAGGGACTTATTATTTTTACCGCCATAACCACCATCACAAAAGGAAATTAAAATTTCCAACAGTGGTGTCATTACCAAGCTCCCTGCTTCTCAGTCCATTCCATTCCAGTCAGTCCATTCTCAAGTCCATTCCAGACTTGGACTTAGAACAGCAGCACAGTTCTAGCAAGAAAGCACTACACAACATAGCAAATTAACTTTTTATGAAATATTTGTTTCCAAGTTTGAGTAGGCAATTTCCTTTATTAAACTCTCTGTTTGTTCCTATTTACAATAAAGTTTGAAATATTTTACATCATAAAAATTTACAAGTGTGAAAGATTCAGTTACAGAAAAACAGGCCAAAATGTTTAATTCTTTTCATTGGTCTAATGATTACCTAAAAGACAAAGGACAGTTTGATTTCAGAGGAGGTTACAAATACATGAATATGCAGTTCTTTAACCGAATTGTTAGTTAACTGTACAGATGCCACTGCATAATCTGCTGAGTGAAAGAACTGTTTAAACTGTATTTAATAATAAATTTCTGTAGGAAAAATTAAAGTTAACTCAGCAATTATGAAGTTAGTAAATGTGAAACCAAATGCCATGGACTTTTATCAAAATAAAAGTCTACAAAAGAGAAATACGTAGAGATAAAAAAATTTAAAATTGTCACTTAGATTTAAGTATATTCTTCCAAAAAACCTACACATAATAAGAAATGATACCATGAAACCAAATAACTTACAATACCATATATTTTACATATGGTAGGATTGTTTCAAAAGCACATCTGCTTGCCTCTGAAAAAAACCAACCAAGGGTTTTTGTTCTAGATAAGTGCACCAGATAAAATCTTTGGGAAAGCCTGAGTCAGTGATTTCCCAGCTAGAGCCCTTTCTCTAGGTTAGCATTTTGCCCTGTTTACTATCTTTTTTGTCCTTAAATCGCTACAGATAAAGAAGCATTTACCTTTAGTATAAGCTAGGATGCTTTTAGCTACAGAAATAGAAACTCTAAATAGAGCAGTTTAAACAGTAAAGAAATCTATTGTCTTTTTTAACAACAACAAAACCCGAAGGAGAAGTGGCTTCAGAGATGGTTAGCAGGTTAGTGCTGTCATCAAATAATCAAGTGTCTGTTTTTCTTTTTCTTTTTCTTTTTTTTTTTTTGAGACAGAGTGTTGCTCTTGTTACCCAGGCTGGAGTGCAATGGCGCGATCTCGGCTCACCGCAACCTCCGCCTCCTGGGCTCAGGCAATTCTCCTGCCTCAGCCTCCTGAGTAGCTGGGACTACAGGCACACGCCACCATGCCCAGCTAATTTTTTGTATTTTTAGTAGAGACGGGGTTTCACCACGTTGACCAGGATGGTCTCGATCTCTCGACCTCGTGATCCACCCGCCTCGGCCTCCCAAAGTGCTGGGATTACAGGCTTGAGCCACCGCGCCCGGCCAAGTGTCTGTTTTTCTAGGGTCAGTGTGACATTCCAAGAAGCCTGGAATCAGTTTGGGTTATTTTACTGAAATGAGAATTGCAGCTTCAGACACTGAACTCTGATCAATGTGTGAAACACACTGTTTAATACCATAACCTTGTAACCATGAGGCTGAACAGTTTCATGCAGCACGTACTGTCTTGTTTGCATTGCTCAGAGTTAGCAGTGAGATTGATGCTATGCACCTGGTGTCAGGATTGATGATGTGCCCACAGACCCGCAGAGGACACTCAAATTGGGCTGGTTATGTAGCAACAATACATTTAGGTCATCAGCAGAGTAGAAGAAATCCCAGGTGAGGCTCTATTCTGGGCACCCTAGTTCTGTGGGGCTTTATTACGCGTTAGGTGGTTTCTGATCCAAGATAGAGAGCATGTCAGTAAGGCCTTTATAGAGGTAGAACTGGTGTTTGAACCTGCTGTCTGGTGACCCCTTGCTGTGAGAGAAAGCCTTTAGCGGTGACTCAGATCCTTACTTTAACACTGTGATGCTATTGTAGCTTGCTCCTGAAATAAAGGGGAGATGTGTAAGCACTGTCATTTGGGTCTTGTGGGTCAGGGCCACAAGGTGGGTCAGGTGATGCAGGTACAGAGTGAGTATCTCCTAAAATTATCTGGTCTTAGCTTTGTTGTGAGTCTTCATTGTCAATCAAACCCTTAGTCACTGTTAATCAAATCAGCTTCATCCTCAAGCTAGTTTTCTACTGTCACAAGATGCCTACCAGCCACAGTGGAGGAGCCATGCTTTCTTCTTTACACACAGCAAGAGATAAAACTGATTCCCACACTCAACTATCAATTTTCTTTTAATTCCCTTCATCTGGGACATTTCACTTCACTAGGAGAATGCCAGGTCTTTGTTAGTTTACTAATCAGATGGCTCTGTAGAGCTGGTGTTAGTGTGGGTAGCTGGAAAGAAAAAATATTAACACAAAATTTTGTTAAGAAGGAGAAAAGAGGGAGGTCCGTTGTCACTTGTGCAAGCAACAGTGTCCACTCTGCCTTCTTACTGGCAGAAACATTAACTTAAAAGGGAATGCACGCAGTTTGTAAGTCAAATGCCAAATACTTCTAATTAAAATTAATGTGCTCCCATTTTTAATTTTCATGAGTTAACTTATGGACTTAACTAAATAAAATTTTCCTAAGAAAACCATTCTACATTAATGCCTTACATCATTCACATAATAAAAGATCAATATCAACAATATCAAAATGTAGTAGCAAATAACATCGTTAAGGCAGAGAATTTAAATTAATTGCACTGGTGCTCACTCAGATGTCAGGTATTAATTATCATTTTTCTTCTATTGATTTCCAAAAGGAAGAGTAAATCAGATATTTGAATTTTACTAATTTCTTGCCATAGGCATGCTATTTTACATAATTTTAAAAATATATTTAAAAAGTGCATCTAATATTTTATTAAAGTTGCAATTATTCTGCATTAAAATCTTATTCATTTGATTTGAAACAACTTAAAATTCAAATAATGCACAGTAATAATACGGTTAAATATTTTATAAGATTTTGCAGTGTGAAATAGTTCACCAGCAGCTACTCAGTTCAATGATTATAATACATGCGTTATTAAGAAATAATTTTTAGGTAGCTAGTAAGGGTAAATGTTCGTGGTTGAATTTTCCTTTAATAAAAAGCAACCCTGGAACCATTTCCTTTCTAACAAAAAGAAGATTGAAAAACCAGACTGGCAAGCATTGAGATGCAAATACTGGCAACTAGAAACCAGGTCCACACAATATGTCTGTTTCTACCATCTTCTCCTTGTCACCACCTGTGCCAGGTGTCATGGCCATCACCAGAGAACATCACTTGTGCAGTAAACAGTACTTCACAGTGCTAAGTTCATGGATTAATTTAATCGAAGATGGCGCGTTTTGTTAGAAAATAACTGTTAGAATACAATTGTTATCGTGTATTAAATTATATTTAAATTATATTTAAATATTTAAATTATTTAAATTATATTTCCTAAAGATCTCTTTGGAAACATAAAACAAGTCATATAAAAAGCCTTGTCGTTAATCTTACTGATACTCCTTAAAATTTATTGAAATCTCATAAAAAAAAATTAAATGAATCAATGGCAAGTCATTAGGAAAACCCCACAAGATTAATTTAAAAAGGTTAAGTCTCAGTAGTTAAAATCTGATGTAGTGTCTGTTAAAAATTGAAACATGTATTAAAGTCTCTACAGAAGGAAGCCAGTGTTTACTTCCAAAGGCACAGTGAAAGAATTTGCAGGCTGGGTTAGAAACAACAGTCATATGCGGTGACTTCATGAGTGACAGTCCCCAGAACTGATGCATGTATCCACACAAATAATTTTTAACATGTACGCTTCAAAAAAGAAAAATCTAAGTAGTGTGAAATACTTACAAATATCTTCCCACTCCCCACCACCCCACGCACACTGTGTCTGCCGTCCCAAAGACAGCAGATCAGCAGCATTGTTAGCATGCCTCTCCCACTTGGACAAACAAAATAGTGTGCAGAGATTCATGCTGTGAACTTATTCCCAAGAAGCAGTATGGGAAATAACAAGAAAACTGTACAAGACCACAGGCCCTTTTAAAGAAACAGCAGGCTGCAGCCTACAATGTGAGCTAGGCAGAAAATTGTGAGTCCCCAGAGTATGAGTGGGGAGAGACTGTGTCTGGGATACACAGCCGCACTGGGGAACCTGGCAATCTAACCCCACCCAGCACTGGAACGAATTCACTGAAAAGTGGGGACTGTATAAGAAGGAGTAGCATTGGGATGTGCTTTGCATGCACTCTCAGACTCTCCAGGAACAGTGAGAAGCCATTCCTGATCCTACCTCACAGGGGACCTCCCAGAAGTCTGAGACAAGACTTGGTGAGAGACCAGATGCAGCGACTTATACCTGAAATCCCAGCACTTTGGGAGGCCCAGGTGGGCTGATGCTTGAATTCAGAAGTTCAGCCATGGCAATGTGGCAAAACCCCATCTCTATAAAAGAATACAAAATTTTTTTGTATTTGTATTTGTATTTTGTTTTGGTGTCTGTAGTCCCAAGTACTTGGGAGGTGCTGAGGTGGGAGGATCACTTGAACTTGGAGGCAGAGGTTGCAATGAACTCTGTCTCAAAAAAAAATAATTAAAAAAAAGTTAGTGAAAGAAGCTTCCAACTGAGATTCACGGTATAATCTCAGATGGGAGCTAACCCCCTTAGCCAGAACCAAGGAGACAGCGGGAAGTGAGTGCTATATAGCCACAGTGAAGGATCTGGGCACCATGCTTCAGGGGCATACTGGAGAGGGTATGGCCCAAGAGCCATGATTTTGGTTTCAATGGGGAAGGCTTATGACCTGGGGCAGTTTTGGATTCCAAGAACAGAGCGTCAGGACCCCAGCTAGCTGTTGCTAGTGAACACTGTGAGTGTGATACCTGCTTCACCAAGTGCATAGAGGCTGAGTGGAGTTTACTGCTGTCTGCAACCCTCCATTCCCCATGTGGCTTCCTTTGTGCAGCAGGAGCAGCTGCACTTCACCTTGGAACATTATCTCAGTAACCAGAGAACTGCCCTCTGATGCCACTGGGGCCTCTGCTTGCTCCTGCACATGGGAAGCCAGAGTATGAACTTGCTTGACCCAACCCCCACCTGGCTTTGCCCCTCCACTCATCACAGTAGCTTAACACAAAGGATAGGGACTTTTTGAAGCTCTATGGCCCTACTCATTGCCTTAGACACCAGAGTACCTCCCATGTATAATGTAGGGCCAACAGTAATCCTACTGCTACCACCACAGCTGGTGCTCTTTCACAAGTGCCATCTCCTGGCTGAAGGCCAACCAGCACAGCATCCGCAGGCAGAATAACACAGTACCAAGGAGGGTATTTTGCACATTAAAAGGCTAGGGTGGGAAGGCCAGTTTTTTCACAGGCTACATGAGACCTGGTCAAACCAATCCCCTGAGCCCTAGGCAAATCAGACACCACCTCCTCCAGTCTACTCATATAAATGGCCACTTTTCTGTGGCACAGGGGTTCTCCTCTCTCAGCTTTGGAGCCCTCCTCCTCTGTCTCTGGACAAGGGAGCTTCTTCCTTTTTCCTTCTCCCTTCCTTTTTGCCTATTAAACTCTCCACTCCTTAAAACCACTCCACGTGTGCCCGTGCAGTCTTATCTAATTCAGCATGAGACAAGAGCCCTGGCGTTCCTCCACTCATTAAAGCTGTATCATCAGGTCCCCTACTCCTAAGGGAAGGGGGAGTGCATCTCATCAAGGGAGCACCTTGTGGGACAAAGTAATTCAGACTGCAGGCCTTGAGTTTCAGAACTTTCCACTTGTGGAGAATCTCTTTCAGCAGAGGCAAAGATGCAATGCTGGGCCTAGTGGGGAATGTCTATAACTCTACCCCAATAATCAGGCAGCCCTGGTACTCATTAGGGTTTTGGAGAAGGAGACTTCTCCTCACTCACTACTGTAGACACAGAGTCTTGACATAGGTGTGCCCATAGACAGCCTCTCTTCAGGATGAACACTTCAGGGTGACTGCATCCCCACAGGAGGAGTGCACTCCAGGTTCAGGCTTGCGTAAGGAGTAGTCACATTCTCTCTCTACACCAAACATTAGCATTCCTGCAGCTGAAAAGAGGTGCCTCTCTGATCTGAATATCCAGAACCCTGGGTCAGAAGTTGACTGTGAGGTGGAGAGTGTTCCTGCTGGTGTGGTGGGGGAGCTGAGACGGCTCCCTCTCTTCTCCCTGAAAAGACCTCAGTGTGTTTAACTGATAGCTTCTCTAGCTGTTTGTGTCAAGGCTGGAACCTCTGTCCACCACTGGGATATTATTGCATTTATCCACTTGCTTCAGCTGTTAGCAGTTTTCACCCACAGACACTCCTTACTGGGCTGAAACCTGAACTGTTCAACACAGTGAATAAAATACTGGAAGAAAGAAAAAGAAAGAAAGAAAGAAAGAAAGAAAGAAAGAAAGAAAGAAAGAAAGAAAGAAAGAAAGAAAGAAAGAATAACTAAATAAATGCCCACCACTGAGAAATGAGATAAGCTTCATGAGACCTCTGTTATTCTGTTCTCATGGAAGGCAGTGAACCAGTTCACACACCAACTATACTGCTACTATAAACACCACTGGAGAAAGTCGTTATACATAGACTCTCTGTAACCAAGGATTTCATATGCAGTCTTCACCACCGAAAGCACTCAGAGATAAATTATGTTACAATAAACTGTAAACATTAAAGTCATAGCCTCAAATGGAAAAAAAATAAAAAAGTACAATTATGAAACATAAATTTAAAAATATTTAGAAGAAATGGTCTACCCAAATGATAAGAAACCAGAAAAAAATTCTGGCAATATGACAAGGCAGGGCTCTATAACATCCCCAAAAGATCACACTAGCTCTCAGCAATGGATTCAAACCAAGATGAGATCTTTCCAATACTAGATAAAGAAATGAAAAAGGTTATTATTAAATTAATCAAGGAGATACAGAAGAAAGGCAACATAAGGAAATTTTTAAAGCTGATTCAGAATATGAATGAAAACATTTCTAAAGAGGTAGGTATTTTAAAGGAAAAACAACCAGAACTTCTGGCAATGAAAGATACACTTAGGGAATCCCAAAAGGCAGTGGAAAGTTCCAATAACAGACTAGATCAAGTAGAATAAAGAATTTCAGAGCTTAATAACAAGGCTTTCAAATTAATCCAGTCAGACAAAAATTAGGAAAAAAGAATTTTAAAAAAATTGACAAAGCCTTCAAGAAATGTGGGATTATGTAAAATGGCCAAACCTAAGAATCACTGGTGCTCTTGAGGGAAAAGAAAAAGCAAAACATTTGGAAAACTTATTTGAGGAAATAATTGAGGGAAACTTTCATGGATCAAATAAATGAAGCTCAAAGAACCCCTGGAAGTTCATTGCAAAAAAGACATCACTGAGGCATATAGTCATCAGACTATCTGAAGTCAATATGAAGGAAAGAATTTTAAGGAACATGAATAGAAACATTAGGTAACCAATAAAAGAAAACCTGTCAGACTAACAGCAGATTTTTCAGCAGAAACTTTACAAGCTAATAGGAATTGGGGTCCTATTTTTAGTCTCCTTAAACAGAATAATAGCCAAGAATTTTGTATCCACCACAACTAAGTTACGTAAATGAAGAAAAAATAAACACTTACAGATAAGCAAATGCTGACGGAATTTGCCACTACCAGGTCAGACCTACAAGCAATACTAAAAGGAGTTCTAAATCTTGAAACAAAAGATTAATATGCACAAGAATAGAAACTCTTGAAAGCATAATATTCACAGGGCATATAAAATAATAATGCATTGAAGGAAACAAAGTAATTTGTTAGCATCAACATGTTGACTGTCACAGTAACTTACATCTCAATATTAATGTTGAATGTAAATAGTCTAAATGTTCCCTTTAAAAAATACAGATTGGCAGAATGGATTTTTAAAAAAATCACAAAGCAAATATCTGTTGTCTTCAAAAGACACATTAGACAGGTAAGGCATTTTATAGACACAGAGTAAAGGGATGGAAAAGAGACTCCATGCAAATGGAAACCAAAGCAAGCAGTAGCAGCTATTATTACAGCAGATAAAACAGATTTTAAAGCAACAACAGTTTAAAAAAAAAAAAGTAATTATCTAATGATAAAAAGATCAATTCAACAAGAAGCTGTAACAATCCTAAATATATATGCATCTAATTATGGAGCTCTCAGATTCATAAAACAATTACTCCTAGCCTAAGAAAAGAAACAAACAACAACATGGCAGTAGTGTGGGATTTCAACACTCCACTGACAGCAATAGACAGATGTTGAGGAAGAAAGTAAACAAAGAGACACTGGATTAAAACTATAACCTAGAGCAAACAGACCTAATAGATGTTTACAGAATATTCTACCCAAGAACTGCAGAATATATATTCTTTCATCAGCATATAAAGCATTCTCCAAGATAGATCTTGTTATAGACCACAAGTCTTAATAAATTTTTTTAAATCAGAATTATGTCACATATCTTCTCAGACCACAGCAGAATCAAACTAGAAATTAATTCCAAAAGAAACTCTCAAAACTAAACAAATACATAGAAATTAAACAATATGCTCCTGAATGATTTTGGGGTTTACAATAACATCAGGATGAAATGAAATCAGGATTTAAATGAAATCAGGATTTAAAAATTCTTTGAAATAAGTAATAACAAACAGTGACGCAAATTATCAAAACCTCTGGAATACAGCAAAAGCAGTGAAAAGAGGAAAGTTTATAGTGCTAATGTCTATACCAAAAGCCTGAAAGATAACAAATTAACATCTTAACCTCACGCCTCAAGGAACTAGAAAAACAAGAACAAACTAAACCCAAATCTAGCAGAAGAAAAAAACTAAGGTCAGAGCAAAACTAAATAAAATAGAAAACAAAACAAAACAAAAAATACAAAATACCAATAAAAGGAAAAGTTGGTTTTTTGAAAAGATAAACAGATTAATAGACCATTGTATACATTAACCAGGAAAAGATTCAAATAAGCTCAATTAGAAATGAAAATGGAGACATTACAACTGACACTGCAGAAATGCAAAAGCTCATTAGAGACTACTGTGAACATCTCTATGAACAAAACTAGAAAATCCAGAGGAAATGTATAAATTCTGGGAAATATGCAATCTTCCTAGCTTGAATCGGGGAGAAATAGAGCAGACCAGTAACAAGCAGTGATATTGAATCAATAACAAAAAAACTTGCCAACAAAAAACAAACTGATTCACAGCCGAAATAAACCAGACATTCAAAGAAAAATCGGTACCAATTCTTCTAAACCTATTCCAAAAGACTAAGAAAAGAAAGAATCCTCCCTGTTTCATTGTATGAATCCAGTATCACCAGATACCAAAGCCAGAAAAGGGTATAACAAAAAAAAGAAAATTACAGTCTAATATCCCTGATGAACATAGATACAAAATCCTCAACAGAATAGTAGAAAACTGAATCAAACAGGAATTCCCAAAACCAAATTTAATGAGAACAAAAATAAATCATGGGACCTAATTTAACTAAAAAAGCTTCTGTGCAGAAAAAGAAATAATCAGCAGAGTAAACAGACAACCCACAGAATGGGAGGAAATATTTACAAACTGTGTACAAAGGACTAATATCAAGATCTACAAGAAACTCAAATATATAAGAAATTAAAAAGTGAGCAAATGGCATGAATGTGTTTCTCAAAAGAAGATATACAAATGGCTAACAAACATGAAAAATACTCTGCATCAGGGAAATGCAAATTAAAATGAGATACCAACTTACTACAGTCAAAATGACCATTGTTAAAAATAAATAAAAACAATAGATCTTGGTGTAGATGTGGTAGAAAGGAAATGCTTATATACTGCTAGTGGGAATGTAAATTAGTACAACCTTTATGGAAAACAATATGGTAATTTCTCAATGAACTAAAAGTAGATCTGCCATTCGATCCAGATCCAGCAATCCCACTACCAGTTATCTACCCAAAGGAAAAGAAGTCATTGTATCAAAAAGACACCTGCATGCGTTAACTGCAGCATAATTCACAACTCTAAAGATATGATAACAATCTAAGTGCCCATCAAGCAATGCGTGGATAAAGAAGATGTAGTAAATATATACCATGGATTACTGCTCAGCCATAAAAAAAGAACAAAATAATTTCTTTTGCAATAAATTGTAATGGAACCGGAGACCATGATTTTAAGTGAAGTAACTCAGGAATAGAATACCAAATACCAAATGCACTCCCTTGTAAGTGTGAGTTAAGCTGTGGGTATACAAAGGCATGCAGAGTCATCAATGGACATTGGAGACGCAGAAGCAGGGAAATGTGGGGGAATGGTAAGGAATAAAATTCTACGCATTGGGTACAATGTACACTACTTAGGCGATGGGCATATTAAAATTTCAGACTTCACCACTTTACAATTCATCCATGTAACAAAAAAACACTTGTACTCCTGAAGCTATTAAAATAAAATAATAATGATAATGTAAATGTCAATAAAATGATAACAAATTGTTGTGACTCAGAATCTTGAAATAATTCAAAAAAAGTCTCATTTCTAAATAAGACAAGTAGCAATAAATGATAGATTGATGCAACTATTAGTTTTAAATTGTTTCATCTTTTAAAATATGAAAAGTATTGATAGAAATAGAAAACACAATTGTTATCAACAATATCAATAGTGTTATTAAAACCAAAAATGTAAGTTCAAAATTTTACATAATGAGGCCTTGGTTATGCTAAGTCGAAGATTACATATGTATTAAAAAAGAAATGAAAATTGTGCTTTCTTTAATGATAATTAAAGGTACATCTCTGGAAATTGGGCACAAATTTTAGACACTACTGAAGTGTCAAAGGAAGCAGTCTAAAACTGAAGCTTGAAGCACTTATACACCTCTTTGTTGGATTAATTTCTAATATCTTTCTACAACACCTGGCTTAAACAATTACCATTACTCATTTACTAACGTAACTGCTAAATTCATTCCTGAAGAAGAAAGCTCATTTGTGGAACTGAGGTGAACTTCAGAATAAATAAATAAAAATGTTAAAGTAATATATGGAATTCCTGGAGGTAATATGAAATCTGTAATTACTTGGAATTTTTAACAGACTCATTAGCATATGTATTTAGCTCTAATAAGATATTTTCAAGTATTGGGAAGAAAATAAAATAATATTTTAGCATATCAAATAGCTTGAATAAACTGTTGATCTTGTATCCATAAAAACAGAACTATGCACTACTGATCCTGATGTAATTGAGATTATAGGGCAGTTATACTTCTCTCCACAAGTTTAAAAATGTCTCCACTGTGCTTGATTACTTACTCTCAATAGTTAACAACTATCTACACAGGGTGACATCACTTAACTTAGTCAATTTTTTTCCTTAATACACATATTTTTGACAATATGTTCAGATAATTCTGACTTTTTTCTACTCTGGGCCATATTAGTAAATATTGTTCTTCCTGAAATTTCCCAATACAGTTGTGTGAGACTATTTCTGAGTTTTAAAGTTGTTTTCCCGTAGCTACCAAGAGATAAGAAGCAATCTCTTTGTTTCCCTTGTCTGTACAAGTACTCAGGCTAAGAAGAGTAAAGCTCAAATATGACATTTAAACTTGCCGTTTAAACACCTTGTAAGTTGTTTGTTCCCTTGTCTAAAACTTTACATTGTTTATTATGGAGGACATTATTAAAGCCATGTAGATTTTCTAATTTCTCATTTGTTTCTATCTCCAAAGATGATTTATCATCAGTTGTGAGGTATGTTTATACAAATAAGCTTTCTGTATGCCCCACGGGACTGAGAACTTCCTTGGTTTATTTTCCATGTTTGCTCATGTGCCCACTCCAGAGTTACCTGGCTCTGTTGTTCAGGGTATCAAAGTCCTCACAATGATGGCCGAAATGAAAATCCTAACCACAGGTTTCTAAAAATTATACTCAGGTTTGCATCTTGCCACATCTTTACTTTATGCTCTCATTCACTGTGTTGGTCCCAGAAAAATCTGGGTTGTATCTGTGTGACGTTCCATAACACTGTTAACGGCTGTCTCACATTTTAATCCATAAATAAAGAGGAACTTAAGGCACCACAGTTAGCTTTTTGCAACACAGCAAGGGCTATACACACTACACATCTCCTTTCTAAACAATCCCAAATTCTTGGTGACAAAGTAGTATAGATTTCATAAGACGGGAATCGGCTGTAGGTACCTAAGAGAAAGAATAAGTAGCTTGATTCACAGAGGTGATGACATCAGGAAAAGTACATAACTATGTAAATAAATGTATGAACACACACATACACAAAATGTCAATATACTACTCCAGAAGCCTTATTACCCAACACAATTAAACTGATACTTGATTAGCAGGAATCCATTAGAGTACTAGAAGAGTTGAACATCTTGAGACGCAGGCATTAGTTAATACGTCCCATTGGAATTTGGGATCTGGGTAAGTGGATATCAATTAATATTCTTTGCTTTTAAAAATAATGCTGATATGGGCATTCCTATACATTTTTTTTCCTGTTTAAATGTGTTCTTTTGTCTATAGAAAATCTCTGTTCTTCCTTTTCAAGAGTGTTGGCTACTCTTAAAATTTTTCTACTGTGTATATATTTTAGAAACCACTTCTTAGCATAAATGAGAAACCCTATAAAGTTTTGATAATGATTGCATTGAATCTATACATTAATTTAAGAAGAATTCACCTAATTGGCATTTTTTTACTACTAATAAATATTTTTACATTTATTTAGAACTTTCTAAATATATTTTTTACCAAAATATTTGACAGATTGCATACCTTTTGTTTGATTTCTTCGTAAGATTAACACTTTTTGTTAATATGTTCAAAGCTATCTTTTAAAAATTGTAGAATATATTATTATTGGTATGAATATGAAAATTACTTACTTTCCCTGTGTTTGTATTTCCTTCTTTCTCTCTCTCTTTCTTTCTTTCTCTCTTTCTTTCAGACAAAGTCTCACTCTGTCACCCAGGCTGGTGGTGACATCTCAAGTGGCATTGTCTCAAGTGGCACAATCTTGCTTGGCTCACTGCGACCTCTACCCCCCAGGTTCAAGTGATTCTCCCACCTCAGCCTCCAGAGTAGCTGGGACTGTAGGCATGCACCATCACTGCCAGCTAATTTTGGTACTTTTATTTAAAATGGAGTTTCAGCATGTTGGCCAGGCTGGTCTTGAACTCCTGACCTCAAGGTATCTGCCCCCTTGACCTCTCAAAGTGCTGCGATTACAGGCACAAGCCACTGTATATTTTTTTGTTTGACCTCTGTGAATTGTTTACCTTTACACCATTTCAATCATGCATCACACACACACACACACACACACACACACACACACACACACACATATATATATATATAACTATATATTCCTTTTCATATCTGTCCAATCTTTCAGCTTTACTTTTATTATGAAGCTTGTTTTGTGTGCTTAGTCCACAGTACTACCAGAAACAGGAGACTGTCATTCATTTGTATTTGGGTTCTTATATCCCTCCCTCAGCAAGGGTTTTAAAAGATCTTAAATATCAGCTAAACACGGTAGCCCACGCCTGTAATCCCAGCACTTTGGATGATTGAGACAGCAGGATAGCTTGAGCCAAGGAGTTGAAGACAAGTCTAGGCAACATATTCTCTACAAAAATTTAAAAATTAGCCAGGCATGGTGGCATACACCTGTAGTCCAAACTACTCGAGAGGCCGAGGTGGGAGGATTGCTTCAGCCTGGGAGGTCAAGGCTGCAGTGAACCAAGATCGCACTCCTGCACTCCATCCTGGGCAACAGAGCAAGGCTATGTCTCACAAAAATGACCCTGAGTATCTGGAATTCATAATAATGTCATAATAACACCTATGAATTTTTCATTTCACCTAGTATCCTTATAATTTATTGTTACTCCTTACATGTTGACAAACAAACATATGGGCTATGGATTAATTTGCCCTATACTTTGTGTGCCTTCTAATTTGTGTGTCTTCTATGCCCAAATCTACAAAAATAATTAGTAAACTCATGGAACATTTCATTTGATGTAGATGATTAGAGTTTATGTATATTTATGTTACCTTTTTTAGTTTTCGAAACCCTAAGAACTGAATAACTATAAAATGAGCATGTCAGTTATAATTTATTTAATGGAAAAAATGACCTTTGCAAAAACTTTTTTATTTTTTCTAAACATTCCTGTCATTTAAGAAGCACATATTAATCCAGGGATCATCAGTGCAAAGTCACTGAGAATGTACCAGAATCTTGTCTTTATATTTAATCTGTCAGGATTACCACTAATTAGAGAAGCATGTTCACATGTAGATCACATAAGGTATAAAGTAACATGTAGTGTTTGATAGGCAAGTTCAATTCTCAGAAAATCCACCTCCTCTCTGAATTTGAGAAAGTTACCAACCTATAATTCATATAGAAATTATAATGGATTTTACCTCCTGAAATTTTGAGAGCTTGAGATTGAAAGACAATCTCAACTAGAAGACAGCACAATTTTTGGAAGATTGTAAGTAACCAATATACAACATTCGTTATTTTCATTACCGTTACTATAATCACTAATACTACTGCCCAGCAAAATAAAAATAGCCCTTAACGATTTCAAATCTACTATCATTATCCTTATTTAACCCTTGGTTATTTAAAATAAATTATTTCTTTTCTTATCCCTTTCTTTATCATAAGCAAACTCATTTTCTTTCATAAAGTCCCCTCTATTACAGAACATGATCACATTTTCCACATTTGTTAGGCTTTGTAAGGTGGCAAAGGTTACTGCAGATGATACAGATTATTTTAAAAGATGCAAGAGAAAGTAAGGAAATTAGAAACAATGGTGTCAGGGATCGGAGAGAAGACACACAGTGTTCTCATAGGCTGAAGGATGGATGCATTATTGGCTTTACAGGAAGTCCAGTAAGTGGATACCTCAATAAAGGCAGCCTCCCTGGCTGTCTCGATTGTACTGTTCCTGTACCCTCAAATATTAGAATTTTTCTATAATTCTCTCTCAATGTTGTGACTATTCCTTTCCTATGCTGCATGCTTAGTCATAGCTTCTACCATTTGTCTTTTTTCTGTATCTTCTTCCTGTTTATCTTATACCCCATTACCAAATTGAGATCATCTTTATACATTTCTGTCAAATGTCTTTAGTCTCCTGCGATCTTTTTTCATTTTGTTCCTACTGTAGCTGTTGGACAGGGCTTTGACACCACTGGCCTGGCTGTAAATTGCTTTTGCCTCTATTACATACCCACACTTGATCTAATCAGCAACTTAAAGGGGATGCATTGCTAAGATACCACACACACAGACACACACACACATTCTCTCTCTCTCTCTCTCTCTCTCTCTCTCTCTCTCTCTCTCTCTCTCTGTCTCTCAGAGCAGGGCTGTAGAATGGTTGGCAATCTGAGGACTGAGCAGTGAAATCAGTCACCATTTTGTTCAATCCTAATCAAAGTGATCACTTATTTGCAGGAGTCCTTTAACTCAAATCCAGTACCTCCAAGGTATTGTGATCATTTTGTCATTGATAAATGTTCATGTCGTTTCTCTCTCTGCTTCCAAGCCACATAATTCCTATATTCTGTTCTCAGATCATTTCTTTATCCCATTTCTTCTGATCTAAGAATAACTGACCCATTCTAATGTATATTTTTACACTTATTTGATACTTTCCCTTGAATAGGTATAGAACACTACCTTCTTCCATGCACATTTCTCAATCATTTCAAGCTTTTCTAAGTTCTTGACCTGCTGATAGAGATTATTTTGCTACGTTTTTGCCTGCATAGTTTGATGTGCTGAGACTGCCCTCTTACCCTGACACATTTCATTATTACACTTTCTTTAACAGTATAAAACAATAGATCAAGAAAGAGAGAGGTCCCTGTAGTAACATTTCATCTTAGATGAAATAAAATGCTTTTATTCCAGAATCACTGCTTCTGTTGTTTGATATCCCATTAATATTCTGGCATTTGTTATTGTTACATTCCTTTACAGATTGCTGCATTGCATTTTTTAAATGTCTGCAATATCAAGAGGTAAGAGAGAAAAAAACTCAAGAAAGAAACTGGCTCAATTTATTCAAATAAACACCCTTAATTCCTGTCAAAATAGTAATATTATGAAGTCTCTGGATGACATTGTATTCTATCTTGCTTGAGCCAAAATAACTCACTTCTTTAGGTTATTTTTCTGAGACAAGTAATAAAATCCACTCTGTTATTTGGTTTCTGGCTTCAGTTTCAACTATTTTATTCATGTGTCATCACACATATTTTGGGGAAATAATTTCGAAAAGGGATTACCCTTTGTTATTCTGAACAAACTTTCAAAATCTATTTTTTCCTGCTACAACGAAAAATGTACACAAAAATTAATATCTGTTGCTAAAACTTAGAAAAAAAGGATTTATGTCCTTAGCATTAAGACTCCAAAGATTCAAAACAGTGCCAGGAAATATATATGTTATTCTTTCTTTTTGCTTTACTTTTATCTAAGATGAAATGCTATACAGATACTTAAGGTAGAATGATTAAAAAAAAAAGCAGCCAGAAACAACAGATATCTACCTGAGTCATCATGAAAAATCTGAGTATAGAGATATCAATATATGATTTTATCTTTTATGTTGTTAAGATTCCTGCTTAGTCCAATTCAGTGCTTTATTTGTATAATAATAACTGTATTTTAATATAAACTGCTAATAAGTAATAAATAGACTAAGCTTTGACACATATTGAAATAAAATATCACCATCATCAAAAGTAATGAAAATCACACACAACACATGCACACATACACACACAGACACACACACAAATTGAAGTTTGTATTCCAGTGACTCACAACAGAGACTCCAAAAATATCTGTTGCAATTAATGGGTGAATAAATGATGATTCTAACTGAACTACCTCCTCCCTTTTGGGAACACTTTGGGATGTTGTTTTCATAATATTCTTTACAAAGAACTCAGTGTTTTAAGTATTTGAGGACTGTATGGCACGATAACATTACTGATGTGTACTGTAGGCTCCAGGCAGAAGCTGCTCCTGTAAGATACTCAGAGCTCAAATAGACTGCACACTCATAATCACAAAACTGTGTTGTATTAGTCTGTTTTCATGCTACTGATAAAGACTTACCTGAGACCGGGCCATTAACAAAAAAAAATAGGTTGAATGGAGAACTCACAGTTCCATTTAACGGAAGCCTCACAATCATGGCAGAAGGCAAGGAGGAGCAAGATGCATCGTAAGTGGATGGAAGCAGGCCAAGAGAGACTGTGTAGGGATACTCCTGTTTTTAAAACTATCAGACCTCATGAGACCCATTCACTATCACAAGAACAGCACAGGAAAGACCCACGCCATGATTCAATCATCTCCCACCAGGTCCTTCCCACAAAATGTGGGAACTACAAAACGAGATTTTGGTGGAGACACAGAGCCAAACCATATCATCTTTAAAAAGGTCAGCAATTTGGGTCGGGTGCGGTGGCTCACGCCTGTAATCCCAGCACCTTGGGAGGCCGAGGTGGGTGGATCACGAGGTCAAGAGATCGAGACCATCCTGGTCAACATGGTGAAACCCCGTCTCTACTAAAAATACAAAAAATTAGCTGGGCATGGTGGCGTGTGCCTGTAATCCCAGCTACTCAGGAGGCTGAGGCAGGAGAATTGCCTGAACCCAGGAAGCGGAGGTTGCAGTGAGCCGAGGTTGCACCATTGCACTCCAGCCTGGGTAACAAGAGTGAAACTCTGTCTCCAAAAAAAAAAAAAAAAAAAAAATGTCAGCAATAAAAGTGGTTAAGTATGAAATTCCAGGGTCTATCTGTTTTAGCTACAGGAAATGGGCATGGTTTTAATTTTTCATTGATTTGGTTAAGGTAATATTTCATAATATTCTCAAACAAGGACAACTGTACCTGGTAGTTGTCAGAGGGTTACATAAGCATAGTCTAAATCTTTCAGAGGATTTTATGTAAAACAGTTTGGTTTCCGTTTAAATGCTGAGAATGACATAAAGCTTTTTTTTCAGCTTCAACTCAGCTTTCTCGTTTCTGATGTCCATAAGCAAAATTTAGCAGTTGCCTCTAAAAGTTTCAGTTGGAGATATATTGGACCATCTGTTTCATTTGTTCCCTGATACTTGGAAATAAGTAACCCCTGGCATCAGAAGTAAGTACAACAGCTGTGATTTTGCTTGTATATGCTGGTTGTGCTATCAAGATTCCAAATCCTAGGGTATCATAATGTCTTCCAAGGCCACATGATTTAAATCAAGGTCAGTAAATTGTCCTCCGAGGACAGGGACAAATAATAGTTTAGGACATGATCACTCAGGTATGGTGACAATCAGCATTAATTTGTGACTTTTAGATATTGAAATTGATTTTGCCACAAAAGAAGAAAGTTTCAAACTGAATAAGGTATGCACACATCAATCTAGTAAATGTGAATGGTCAAAGCAAACCAACCAGATGCTTTACAAATATCTCCTCTCATTCATGTGAGGGGTCTATCGCATGCATAGAGGTCATTGCTTAAACTCCTTGTATCGATCTCTCTAAATCACATTTAGTCCATGCAACTGCTCATTTGACTACTGGTAAATTCAGTGAAGGTTATATTTTATGGAGTCTCCTCTTCTACTGAGTTTTAGTTTTCAGCTGGAATATCTGGTCTTGCGTTCATATCGAACACCACTTGCCCAAGCCCACGTGACTTTCCTGAAGTGTTTCTTTGGTTCCTATGCCATGCTTGAACACAGGAACGCTTTACTGTGGCTTTCAATGCTTTTCGTGTTTTGGTCTGTTTTCTCTCCTCCATTTGTCCACCCCATCCCCAATTCTCCTGACATCAATTCAGAGGGCCTGTCATCTAAGACATCATGGTTCATGTACTGCTGCCACAGGTAGACAGTGTCATCAGTGCTCACCCCTGTTCCTCCATACTTCTTTCAGATCAGTCAATGCGAACGACCTTTCCTCTTGTCTTCTCATAACCTGGATGTATTTTCTAAAACAAATGTCTGGGAGAAGTTCTCTTCTGGAAGTAGTGAAACTATTTTGTTGCAGTACTCCCAAAAGATAAGTCAAAATGACGATCTTTTGGGAATGAGAAAGAGTTTGCCACTTTTTTCATTCTCTTGCAGCAACGTAAATATGAAATAAACGACCTTCCCACTTGTGGATGTACTCATGATGCAGGGGGAAAGTACAAAATATTTTACAAAACCTTTTACTTCAAAATATTTCTCTTCTATTAAAATGCATATTATGTATTAAATCCTCTTGAATAGGTTATTTATAAGCAGGGTTGGGTAATAAATTATATGCTTATCTTATTTACGAGTAACTTAAGTTCTCCTTTGTGTTATTAATTATTTAATTGTGAAGCCAATATATTCAGAATCAAAACTATTTTTTACTCAACTAAGAAAGACAGTTTTGATACTATCAACCTACATTAATAGCTCAGGTGACAGTGATGAATGGAGTCTTCCAAATTTTCAGATTTCAGTATACTGATAAACAAAGTTCAAAGAATTTGACTAAACATGGCTTACCATTTGTAGAAATTTCTTAATGGGTAAAAAGCATGATTCACATATAATATTTTGCCCTAAATTCAAGAAAGTAACATATTTTTAGAATTAATTTCTATCCAGGGATTAGGACAGGCTTTAAAATATTATATTACCATGTAAGGTTTTAGGAAAAGTTCTTATACTGCTGACATTTTAAAACTTGCATGAAAAATTTGCCATTGGCATATTCTAATCCTACTAGGAGGATTGAGTAGAAAAGCTTATCTCTCATTCTTGTTTCCTCTGGAATGGAGGGCAAACAAGGAGGTTTGATAAATAATTCGTGAATACTAAATGGCAGTGATCAGTACTAACTTAGGCTAATTGTTTTAATGTATGGCCAATTGGCATAACATTACATGGGCTCAAATATTTATCAAGGATACAAGTTCATTTTGATGGTGTACCATTTATTTGAAATGAATCATCATCTGGATAATATGCCAAGCATTCTGAAAATTCACAGGTCCCAGTTTCCTGGTTTATTTTGTTCACTTCTTAACTTATTAACCCATTTAATTTAAAATGGCATACTACTTCCTATACTATTTCTATTCTTTACATACAAATCTGCCAAAACAGAGAAACAAATTCAAATTCAGTGTCATGACAGAGATAGAGAAAATTGACACTTGTTCAAAAAAAAAATATTCATTACATTTGTTGTCTTATAAACAGCATCCTGGAGTTTCTCTAGTGTCACTTGGATTTATTTTAGTTCATACTATTTGAGGATAATGGCTGAACCCAAACAATGAATCTTTTAGTGAATTGAGAAGATGTTGTGGCTTCCAAAAATATGACGGCTTTTGTTTCTTCTTAAAAGTCCATCCTCCATTGCAGGGATTTTTGGCATGCCTGCATTTATGTCTATTTGCTCATCTGTCACACAAATAGAAATGCGTCCTTAAAGCAACAGGCAGAATATGGGATGCTGCAGGTGAGTAAAAGCATGACACATGGTTTCTGTTTAAATGTTCCTTACAATCTAATTATGAGATCAGACATTTAATTCAGGGTGGTGTGTGTGTGTGTGTGTGTGTGTGTGTGTGTGTGTGTGTGTATGCCATGCAAGAGGTACATATTTAGTACTGTAGAAGCATACACAGGAGGGATCACATGATTCTGCCTAGATAAATCAGAGAAAGTAATTTAAGAGGAAAATAATACATGCTAAATCTTGAGGCTTTGAACCTTGATTTGGAAAAATTGGTCATCAGGAATAAGGAGCACAGCTACTCAGAAGAAATATCATGAACTCATCCAGGGTAAACGCTACTGTTTTTGACTTCTGGTAATTTTTATAAGTTGGCTGAAATTAAGGTAACTAACCATGTTAATTTGACCAATACTGAGAAATTTCCTGGAATGTGGGACTTTCAGTGCTAAAACAAGGACACACGTGAGCAAACTGAGATGACTGTTCACCCTAGATTAAATACAAGTTTTTTCCTACCTTTATCTTCTCCCCAATATTATTCTTATTTCTATGTCATACGTTTCCACCATTAATCTCTACTTATTTTTACATATTAATCTAATAATCCATTAAACCCAGGAAACCAATGGAAGACTTTCCCCCTTTTATGTGATCTGCAAGGGTTTAAACTTCATTCTCTTTGGGAGTGGGTGGGGTGGAGTGATACTACATTCAAACTCCTTAGCATGGCAAAATCAAGACAGGAAGGTAATGATGATAAGAATAATAATAGCTAACACAAATTGTTATTACTATGGGCCAGGAGTTGTTCTAAGCATTTTATGTAATTCATGTATTTAAACCTATAACAACCATGAGAGATAGGAATATCTGTGAAATTGTTACAGTGAGAAAACTGAGGCATTAAAATATTAAGTAACTTGTCCAAGTACTGAAAACAGAAGTAAACACCAAAGCGATATAACTTTTGATTCAATCCTCTTCAATACACGACTAGATTTCCATATCAAAAGCTGAACTTTATATTCTGCAGTATTTAGAAGAAGATGCAAGGTCAAACACAATTGGGTTTAAAAAATACTTTGGCATTCCTTTCCTTTTTTTCTTAAGATGCAAAAGATTTAAGGGGATTTAAAGACTATGAAGACAGTAGAAGTCTAGGAAAGAAAGGGAATGCTACTGGAAGTTATAAGAGGAAATCATCAAAGGGGAGGATTGGCCTTGAAAAAATTTCTTCTTTCAGTGGAGGGAGATTAATGCTGTTATTCACCAGACTTTATAGATTAAAGAAATAGATGAAATATAGACTCTAGGAAGAATATGATCTCAATTTAAGTGAAATGACATGATTTTCCATAACTGTATTCCTAAGAATTTTCTTTTTGTAATGATAAAGAGGAGATTGAAAAGGGATACATCAGGTCTACGTGTAAGGCTTACTAGGGTAAAATGTTGTCAGTCAAGCTCATTGTTCTCTCAGGAACATTTTTCACATCTCCTTCTGAAGAAAACTCTTCCTTTAAAATCTAGAACACTGTTTCTATTTCTCTAAATCATGCTCCTAGTCTCATTCCTGGATCTTACTCCCCTTTTATCAATCTGTGTGTGCCCTAAAGGTTTATTCATGTAATTTTAATTCATGTGATTCATCCACAACTCCTTTCCTCTATCATTGTGGTAATATCAACTAACATTTTTGTTTCTCATCACATATGTTTAGTTAAATTAATAATCATAGAAACTACAAATCTTGGATTTGTCAAAAATTTGTAAGATAATTTTTATAGTGGATTCTATTGCCATAGTTTTTACACAGAAAAATAACTGGTAATTTCTGAAAAGTTTTCTTCTTGGCAGGAATAAACAGTTCACTACTAATTTTTTTTCTGTAGTTATATCTACATGATAGTTAAACATTTCAACATCAAAAATATCCTGCCATTTTAAATCTATAGTTTTATTAGCGGTATTTATTTTTTGCTTTTGTTTATTTTTAAATTTCAATGTTGCCATTTACACTTCTAGTAGAAAAAACAGCCAAAATATTTTCTAATAGACTTAACCTTGCAGCATTATCCACTTTAAAATGGAGTTGGATTGCCTGCACACAGCCTAAAAAAGAAATTATATTGTATCATCTAAGGAGGAATAAATTCATTCTCAAGGAATGAATACTTCAGAGGCTAGAGAGACACCCTCTGATTATTTGCACAAAGAAAAAAAAAAAGTCTTAGACCCTGGACAGATCACTTCAAGGCAACCTAGATTATTTTCTAATATGTACCTCAAAAACTCTTAGAGCCACTAACCATTACCCAAAGCCACTTCCACATTTTTAGGGATTTGTTACAGAAACACCCCACTGTTGGTACCAAAATCTGTGTTAGTTGGCTAAGTATGCCACAATGAGTATTACAGACTTGGTGGTTCAAACAACAGAAGTGTATTTTCTTCACACTTCAACACTGAGTTGTCTCACCACCGCCCTTACATTGCAGATGGTTCTCTTATTCCTCTGCCTTCACATGGTCATTTCTCTGCATCTGCACATGTATGGTGTCTCTCTCTGTGTGTCCAAGTTTCCTCTTCTTAAAGGACACACAGCCATATTGGGTTAGGGATCACGCTAAAGCCCTCATTTTAAATCAATAACTTCTTTAGAGAATCAAATACAATTACATTCTGAGGTACTAGGGGCTAGGACTTCAAAATATGAATTTATAGGGAACAGAATTCAGCCTATAATGTGCACTACTTTCAAAAAGTGTTATATAATTGACAACATTTAATATATAGACATCTCTGTTATTTCAAAGAAACAAAAACTGAGATCAAGCAGTTAAGAGACTAGCACAGAGTTACACAGCTTATTAGAAGTATGGTCAACACTGGTTTTTAATTTTTTTTTCCCATTCTTCTATCCATCTTTTTTTCTTTTTCTTTTATTTTCTTTTTGAGATGGAGTCCTGCTCTAGTCTCCAGGCTGGAGTGCAGCAGTTGCCATAGTGTCGTATCAGCTCACTGCAACCTCCACCTCCCAGGTTCCAGCGATCCTCCTGCCTCAGCCTCCTGAGTAGCTGGGATTACAGGCACCTGCCACCATGGCCACAATTCTTGTGTTTTCAATAGAAAAGGGGTTTCACCATGTTAGCTAGGCTGGTCTCAAACTCCTGACCTCAAATGATCTGCCTGCCTCCGCCTCCCAAAGTATTTGGATTACAGGCATGAGCCACCATGCCTGGCCTATTCTCTTAATGTTTAACTTCTACCTTATCTTCCTTTTTCTCAAGTTCTTTCTGAAGAGATTCTTTTCACTGCCATTGCTTTTAATACTATAACTATACTTCCACCCAAATCTCATCTTGAGTTGTAGTCGCCATAATCCTTACATGTCATGGAAGAGACCTGGTGGGAAGTGATAGGATCATGGAGACAGTTTCCTCCATACTGTTCTCGTGATAGTAAGTGAGTTCTCATGAAATCCGATGGTTTGGTAAGTGTCTGGCATTTTCCCTGTTTGCACTCATTCTCTCTCCTGCCACCCTGTGAAGAGGTAACTTCTGCCATGTTTTCCTAAGACCTCTCTAGCCATGTTTAACTGTGAGTCAATTAAACCTATTTTCTTGATCAATTACCCAGTCTCAGGTATTTATTCACAGCAGCATGAGAACTAATTAATACAATATGTATGTATGTGTGTGTATGATTTATGGTAATAGTTCATATTATGTGACCATATGAATAATTAAAATATGACAAAGATACTTAAAGTGATTAATTAGGTCTTCTCTGGACCTCATGGTGTTCACATTCACTACCATAAAGTAAATTGGTAACTTTTTTGAAACTTCCAGAACCAGTATAAAAACTGACTTGAGTAGCTGAAAGACAACCCAAACCCCAAGAAATACTCTGAGCAGAGTAAAATAATCCACATCATTAATTTTATGTATTTATCAAGAATAAGCTAAAAAAACAAGAAATCTAAATTCTGAAGAAAGGTGAACAAAAAGTATAAGAATTAAAGCGTCACTTAAGACTACAACACTAGATTTACAAGCAGCCTGTATAATTAGCTCCTGTCCATTCCTTCCAGATCCCCCTCAACCCCTGCATCCCAAAAGAGTCACTACAAACACGCAGGCACAAGCACACATACATCACTTTTGCTCATTCCCCCTGCTTACTCTCTGAGACACTAAGTAGGACCTGGTTAAATGAAGAAATGGATATCTTTAGCTTATTAGGGTAAAATAGCATACCTCTCACATAAAGGACTAAGTGTATTCAGGTTGCTTTTAGAGAGATAAATTATAAATCAACACAATAGCTCCTAGATTCCCAAGGTAGCAAGATTGAGAGTTTCAGTATAACTAAGAAAAGAAAAGATCAGTCACAACATGGTCACAGTGGTAGTCATGAAAAAGTGACATTACCAAGACGTTGCAAACTCTATCCACATAAATTAAATATTTTGTCTTAGGGAAGATTTGTCCACATTATGCGAATAGTTGTGTTAGAATATTTGGGCATAAAACTATTAAACATTAAAATCTTGTAATTCACTACTCTTGCTCTCATTTCAGACTTTCCAAGCATCTGTCTGATGACTGAGGTAGCTTCTTATAGAGCGAGGTCAGGCTAGTCAGGCCTTCATGAACACTGAGCCTGATGACAGGACATTTCTTATTTTAATGTAAAACACTAGAATCCTGATTTATACAGTTCACTATCTTAAGGTTATAGCTCCTTCAATCACTCAATTTCAGTGTGCTGGCAAAACAGCATTTTCTGGATCTGCCCAGCTCAGGTCAGGTAAAGGATCAGGTAAATATCACTTCACGCCATCTTATAAAATCTAGACTTTTCCAGCAAACCTCTGGCTTCATTGTCCATCTATCTTTCAAATTTCAAAAATGCATACTTTGTTGGTTTATGATGGGTACCAAACAGGATTATGTGTAAAATGAGCCTGGCCAAGTGTATTTTATTTAAGGCTCATATAACATTTCTTCTCTTTCTGAACTTGAGAGCCCATAAAACAACTTTAACTTTGTGGCACTCTGGTGCTCTTTCTGCCTCAACTGGAAAAACTTAATGCCCCAAACTAAGCGGAGAAGTATGCCAGCCTATAGTGGTTTTAAAATAATATACTTTTTCTTTATTATAAAAGCAAAAGATATATTTAATTCAGGCACATAGAGAGCTATCAAAGAAGAAATAAAATCACTCATAAACAGTGGCATACTAGTAAATGTTTAACAATTGGCTCTTTGGGGCAAAAAACATATGTTGATATACAAGTTTCTACAAGTTTTGATGATACACAAATGATAATAAAATACACAATACTCTTTATCGTAAATTATATCTAACCTATTAATTTTTACACAATACTTTCTTGGATTTTATTGCCAAATTCTTTTATCTATAGACAAACTCTGGTTGTAATCCAAACATGATTCAACAAATGGAGTTTTATCCTAGTCATCTATTACTTTTTCCAATAAAGTTATTGTCATTAAATCTAGATTTTGTGGGTGACAAATTGTTTGAGTCTTGGCATGTTAAAAGTTTCATTAATTTGCCTTTATATCTGGATAAGAACATAGCTGATTATAGGAATCTAGGTTGAGATTATGTCTATCCATAAATTTAAGGTTATTGTCCACTGACTTCTCCATTTGTACTCTTGTCACTAAGAAGTACAATATTAGGAATTTTTTCTCTATTGTCAGTAGCTGGGTTTTAGTCATTGAAAAAAATGAAGATTTTTTGAAACTTTTGATTTATTAAAATTTTTGTTATAAGAACTTGCAGTCTGCATCATTTCTATTTTATGTGTATAGAGTCTGTTTATTAATTTCTCTTGATACTCAGAGTTTTTGTTTGTTTGTTTGTTTGTTTTTTTTTTTTTTTTTTTTTTTTTTTTTTTTTTTTTTTTTTTTTTTTTTTTTGAGACGGAGTTTCGCTCTTGTTACCCAGGCTGGAGTGCAATGGCGCGATCTCGGCTCACCGCAACCTCCGCCTCCTGGGTTCAGGCAATTCTCCTGCCTCAGCCTCCTGAGTAGCTGGGATTACAGGCATGCGCCACCATGCCCAGCTAATTTTTTGTATTTTTAGTAGAGACGGGGTTTCACCGTGTTGACCGGGATGGTCTTGATCTCTCGACCTCGTGATCCACCCGCCTCGGCCTCCCAAAGTGCTGGGATTACAGGCTTGAGCCACCGCGCCCGGCCTGTTTGTTTGTTTTTAGAGTCTCACTGTGTTACTCAGACTGGTCTCAAACTCCTGGCCTCAACTGATCCACCCCTCTCAGTCTCCCAAATGGCTGGATTACAGGTGTGAACCACGGTGCTCAGAAGGGCTACTTTTACATTTGGGGGGAATTGTTTTATATCTCATACAAATATATATATATATTTTATTTTTTAATTTTTTTGAGATACAGTCTCACTCTGTCACCCAGGCTGAAATGCAGTGACACGATCTCTGCTCCCTGCAACCTCCGCCTCCGGGGTTCAAGCTATTTTCCTGCCTCAGCCTCCCAAGTGGCCAGGACTACAGGTGCACACCACCACATCCGGCTAATTTTTTATCATTTTAGTAGGGATGGGCTTTCACTGTGTTGTCCTTGCTGGTCTGGAACTCTGGGGCTCAGACAATCCACCTGCCTCGGCCTCCCAAAGTGCTGGGATTACAGGCATGAGCCACATGCCTGGTCTTCAGTTATATTTTAAAAATACTTTCTTTTTTTTTTGTCTTCTCCTGATATTTCTCTGAAACAAATTCCAGAGCTATTAGATCTGTCCTCTCAGATAAACTATTAGTCATGCTAACCTTCTTTTTTTTGTATTTTTGCTCAATTTTCTGAACTCTATCCTTCATTTTATTTTTACTTTTAAGGGAGTTTAGAGGCAGTCTGTATAGCTACCAATAATAGAGGGGATGGCAAAGGAGCCTGGATTCTGGCGTTATCAAAAATTGCACTCTAATAATAGGTGTTACTTATATGCCTAGATTTTCTCAGTTTACTAGGGACTTATTTTTTATCTTACCAATGCTGTTATTTCCATATACCCAATCAATATTTTTAAATTGTTCATCTATTGCAATTACAACATTATTGTTCTTAATATTGACCATAGGAGCCTATTATTTCTCAGTGCAATATTCTCTGAATTGTTTATCTCTGAGAAAAACAAATTACTTTAAAAGTGATATTTATGAAAACAAAACCTGTCTACTTCTGTGTCAGTCCTTTAGTTTTCCATCTTTATCGTTCATAATTTTGTGTTTCCTTGGTTTGGTAGTACTAATGTATCCATGTTTATAAATGATGGGCTAGAATAATCAACAGATGTATGGAGTTCTTTAAGATTGTGCATATGTATTTATCCAATTAGCTTTGCTCATGCAAGGGAGGGTTCTCTGCTGGCTCTGTGGATATGATGGGGCATACTCTTCAGCCAGCACACTCTCCTTCAGACCTCACAAAAGGAAGGAGGTCGCTACCAAACATATGGTGCACTTTTAATCTGAAAATTGAGCTTTTTCGTATATTTCACTGCAGAGTGTAACTAATGTTCTTTTTTGTTCTTCCTTTCATCATTTGTTGTAGGGATCTGTACTTACAGGATACGCTTTAAAGATGTTTATATTTTTATGTAGTAAAATTTTTCAGTCTTGTGTATTTTTTTTTCTTCCTTCTTTTTATTTCAATAGATTTTTGGGGAACAAGGGTTGTTTGCTTACAGGAATGTGTTCTTTAGTATTGATTTTTGAGATTTTGGTGTACGCATCACCCTAGCAGTTTACACTGTATCCAATGTGTAGCCTTTTATCCCTCACTCACCTCCCACCCTTGCCCCAAGTCCCCAAAGTTCCCTGAATTATATTTACACCTTTGTGTCCTCATAGCTCAGTTCCCACTAATGAGTGAGTACATACGATGTTTAGTTTTCCATTCCTGAATTACTTCACTTAGAATATTGGTCTCCAGGCTGGGTGTGGTGGCTCACACCTGTAATCCCAGCACTTTGGGAAGCCGAAGCAGGTGGATCACCTAAGGTTAGAAATTCGAGACCAGCCTGATCAGTATGATGAAACCCCATTGCTACTAAAAATGCAAAAATTGGCTGGACATCATGGATCATGCCACTGCACTGCATTCTAGCTTGGTGACAGAGCAAGACTCTGTCTCAAATATGTGTGTGTGTGTGTGTCTGTGTGTGTGTCTGTGTGTGTGTGTGTGTGTGTGTGTATATATATATATATATATAATTAACCATAATAATAGTTAAATAAGTAAAAAGTAAATGAATTTTTTGCAAAATGGTGGCAAAAAGTAATAGAATTCACAATGTTAAAGAAACCACCACAAGGATTATTTTTATCCAGTATTGTTTATAATAACACACATTTGGAACTCCCTAATATTAATAACTGAGATTTCACATGACTAAGTTAAGCTACACTCAAGCAATGAATATTAAAAGTTTGAAAAGCAAGATAAATATTAACACTGATGGAGAACATTCTTTAATTGTTAAATGATAAAAGTATGTTACAGCTTTGAATGCTGTTCATATCAAAGTATGTATATAAATGTAAGTACCTGGCCATGTGTGCATACATAGAAATTCGTTTTTTTTTTTTTTCCATGGAGTCTCATTCTGTCACCAGGCTGGAGTGCAGTGGTGCAATCTAGACTCACTGCAACATCTGCCTCCCAGGTTCAAGCAATTCTTTGCCTCAGCCTCCCTAGTAGCTGGGATTACAGGAGCCTGCCACCATGTCTGGCTAATTTTTTTTTTCTATTTTTAGTAGAGACAGGATTTCACCATCTTGGCCAGGCTGGTCTTGAACTCCTTACCTTGTGATCCACCCACCTGGCCCACCCAAAGTGCTGGGATTACAGGCATGAGCCACTGCACCTGGCATTCAAGAGGTGACAGATCACAAAAGTTTGAAAAATTTGCAGCCCGATGATGATGTAGTAGAAAAGAAAACCCTATTTTCTAGGGAGAAATTCAAGCCAGCTGCAAAAATTTGCATAAGTAATGAGGAGCCAAATGCTAATCACCAAGACAATGGGAAAAATGTCTCCAGGGATTGTCAGAGACCTTCTCAGCAGTCTCTCCTATCACAAGCCAGGGAGCCTAGGAGGAAAAAATAGTTTCATGGGCTGGGTTCAGGTCCCCCTGATGTGCACAACCTTGTAACTTTGTGCCCTCATCACAGCTGCTCCAAACATGTTTAAAAGGGGCCAGGGTACAGCCCAGGCCATGGCTTCAGAGGGTGCAAGACCCAAGCCTTGGCAGCTTCCATGTGGTGTTGAGTTTGTGGGTGCACAGAAATCAAGAATTGAGGTTTGAGAACCTCCGCCTAGATTTCAGAGGATGTAAGGAAATGCTTTGATGTCCAGGCAGAAGTTTGCAGTAAAGGCAGGCCATCATGGAGAATCTCTGCTAGGGCAGGGAAGAAGGAAAATGTGGGGTTGGAACCCACACACAGAGTCCCAAATGTGGCACTCTCTACTGGAGCTGTGAGAGAAGGGCCACCATCCTTCATACCCCACAATGGTAGAGCCACTGACAACTTGCATCATGCACCTGGAAAGGCCACAGACACTCACTGCCAGCCAGTTAAAACAGCCAGGAATGGGGCTGTACCCTTCAAAGCCATAGAGGCTAAGTTTTTCAAGGCCGTGGGAGTCCACCTCTTAAATCAGTGTGACCTGGATGTGACACATGGAGTCAAGGGAGATCATTTTGCAATGCTAAGGTTTAGTGATGCCCTGTTGGATTTCGGGCTTTGATGGGGCCTGTAGCCTCTTTGTTTTGGCCAACTTCTCCCATTTGGAATGAGTATATTTACCCAATGTCTTTACCTCCATTATAAGTAGAAAGTAACTGACTTGCTTTCAGATTAACTGGCTCATAGGCAGAAGGGACTTACTTTGTCTCAGATGAAACTTTTGATTTAAACTTTGGGATTCATGCTGGAATGAGCTAAGACTTTGGGGGACTGTTGAAAAGGCATGATTATGTTTGTGAGGACATGACATTTAGGAAGGAACAGGGGTGGAATGATACAGTTTTGCTCTGTGTCCCCACCAAAATCTCATCCCGAATTGTAATTCTCATAATCCCCACATGCCATGGGAGGGACATAGTGGGAGTTAATTGAATCCTGGATCAGTCCTCTCATGCTGTTTGTGTGATAGTAAGTGAATTCTCACAAGATCTGATGGCTTTATAGGGGGACTTTCCCCACTTCACTTAACACTGCCACCAGGTGAAGAGGATGTGTTTGCTTCTTCTTCCGCCATGATTGTAAGTTTGCTGAGGCCTCCCAAGCCATGTGGAACAGTGAGTCAATTAAACCTCTTTCCTGTATAAATTATTTAGTCTTGTTTATGTTCCTATAGCAGCATGAGAATGAATTAATACAGTAAACAAATAAATATATAGGCATGCATGCACACACACACACACACACACACACACACACCATGACCAAGTAACCAAGCAAAGTCTATTTTGGGGATAAGGGCAAGATGGTTTCAACATTCAGAAATATAAATCAATACCATCCACCACAACAGCTTAAAGAAGGAGAATCACATAATTATGCCAATTGATGCAGAAAAAGCATTAAGTCAGCACTCATCATGATAAATAGTTCTCAGAAAAACAGAAACAGAGAGAAACTTCCTCAACATAAAAAGGCATTTAAAAAATTGATATCTAATTCAGCACTTAGTTGTGAACAGATGAGAAAGGAAAAAATAAAACTGTTCTTATTTACAGATGATGCAATTATCTACATAAATATAAAACAAAAAATCTACAAGAAGATGGCATCTAGAGTCAATATGTAAGTTGACATAAATATCCAAAAATAAATTGCATTTGTATACTAGCAACAAACGTATCAAAACGTTCAGTAAATATTCTGGTCACGATACTAATATTTAGTTTTACAGGATGTTAATATTGGGGAAAACTGGGTGAAGGAACAAGAGATCTTTCTCTGTAATTTCTAAGAACTGCATATGAATCTACAATTATCCCAAAATAAAGTTTAAATTCAAAAGCTGTTTCTTTCCATTTTAACTATTGACAATGGCCTGTTTCGATTTAGAGAAAATTTTTACTATTATTTTTTTCTATTTCTTTAATTTTCTGTCTAATTATGTATTAGCATTATAATGAGTAAAAATTATTTTTACTTCAGAAAAAAAGCAGACAAAATATGCAAAAACGTAACTAAAAAGAAAAACAAGACTGGGCGTGGTTGCTCATGCCTATTGTCCCAACACTGTGGAAGGCCATGGCGGGCAGATCACGAGGTCAGGAATTCGAGACCAGCCTGGCCAACATAGTTAAACCCCATCTCTATTAATAGAAAACTTAGGTGGGTGTGGTGGTGGGCATCTGTAATCCCAGCTAGTAGGCAGGCTGAGGCAGGAGAATTACTTGAACCTGGGCCATGGAGGTTGCAGTGAGCCTAACTGTGCCATTGCACTCCAACCTGAGCCACGGAGTTAGACTCCATCTCAAAAAAAAAAGAAAAAAAGAAAAAGAAAAAGAAAAAAGAAAAACATATACATCATAAAAAAATGTTTTATGAATAAATTGCAAATCTCAGGTAGTGCTAGATAGGGTAGTTCTTGTACAGATGCTTAAAAAATATGTAGATGCAACATGAATAGAATCAAAAAGATTGTCTCCATGGAGCTAAAGTAACATTTTAAGAAGAGCATACTTAAAATATATTTTTAAAAAAATTTTCCCTCAAAGAAGGTTGGGAGCATCTTTTAATTTTATTTGTACATTTAATTAGAAAGGAATTTAGAATATTTGACAGGCAAATATCTGATTGCCATGTGAATATGGAAAACGGGCCAGGAGTTACACTGAATATTCTGTTAGCTCTCAAGAGCAAGGCGAAAAGCAATCCTCCTAGAGATTCAGCCTTTGCGGTAAAAAAAAACCTAAACATACATTGCATCATTGTGTAGCAGAGACTAATGTTAGAGATGGCAAGTGGAGAATCCCAACAACACCCACATTAGAGTTATAAATAAGTCTATGCAATGGAGGTTTCTGAGTTTGATGTAAAATTTGGTGGAGATGAAATCGCTGAGGCGCAGTTTAAAGATGGTATATAAAGTATGAATACTACAGTATCCTTTGACATTCCCTTTTTGAACATGCAGCTTAAAGCAGATATTTTCCATTCCAAGTAAAGGAACTAAATTAAAAATAGGTTAACCTAAACATGGGATGGATTGGAAGGATATGAGATAGCTGCAAAAATTAAAGGAAGAACTACAGGAACAGGGCATCTCAGAGGCTTTAGAGAATGAATCTAAGATTTGATCTTGTAAGACTCCTTCTGCTTCCTACATACTTCTTGGGATTTGTCACCTGAAAAAGACTTGATTCTTGGGATTTTTTTTTAACTACACTTAATACTTGATATCCAGAAGAGAAGAGAAAATTCTTCCTCCTAGTTCTACTTAGAAAAACCCCACAGAACTCTGCTTTTCCTAACTTGAATCATGTGACTACTCCTATACTGGCAATTTGGCCAGATTAATGAATGCTAACGATGACTCACCTCACTTATGTCACATATTCAATCTACGAGAAGGAGAAAGAAATGTTCTTGGTAGACTAAAATAATGTGTTCTATAGGGACAACATTATAAGCAGGTTCAGAGGAAAGTACCATAAGGATAACTTGACTTGAGAAAGAAAGTGAGGAAATAGCCAGAGGGTTTTTTCCCTTGTTTTATTTTTGCCACAATTTTTCCACTGGAGCACTCAAATAAATATTCTTCCTCTTTATTCATAAAAGAAAATGTATTAAATGAGAAAGATTTCAAAAAATGGACTCTTACCTTATACTTTATTATAGTAAACACAAAAGCAAATTGCACCTTTTCAATAATGAAAATAAATGGTAGAGTACTCGGTAATAATTGGTCGGGAAATAATTACTATGGCTATTGTTTGAATGTATTTGTCCCTTCCAAAACTCATGTTGAAATTTAATCACCATTGCAACAATGTTGAGAGGTGAGAGCTAATGGGAGATTTTTAGGTAATGAGGGTTCAGTCCTCATGAATGGATTAATGCCACAATAAAAAGGACTTAAGTGAGTTCTTTCTCCTTTGCTTTTCTGCCACATGAGGATACAACATTTGTATCCATAGCAAGAAGGCCCTCCCTACACACCATGTGCCAGAACCTTAATATTTAACCTCTCAGTGGTTAAAAAGAACAGTGAGAAATAAATCTCTGTGCTTTACAAATTACCCAGTTTGTCATGTGTACCCAAAGGAATATAAATCATTCTACTGTAAAGACACATTCACATGTGTGCTTATTGCAGCACTAGTCACAATAGCAAGGACATGGAATCAACCCAAATACCCATCAGTGATAGACTGGATAAAGAAAATGTGATACCTATACATTATGGAATACTATGCAACCATGAATAAAATGAGATTATGTCCTTTGCAGGGACATGGATGAAGCTGGAAGCCATCATTCTCAGCAAACTAACATAGGAACAGAAAATCAAATACTGCGTGTTCTCACTCATAAGTGGGACTTGAACATTGAGAACATATGAACACAATGAGGGCAACATCACACATCAGGGCCTGTTGGGGGGTTAGGAGTCAGGGGAGGGGACTTACAGGATGGTCATTAGGTGCAGCAAACCACCATGACATTCGTATACCTATGCAACAAATCTGCATGTTCTGCACATATATATCCCTCCCTTTTTTTTTAAAGAAGAAATAAAGAACAAAAAAAGCACAAATTGCCCAGTTTGTCATATTTCGTTATGGTAGCACAAAGCTAAGACAGAAATGGGTACCAGGAGTGGGGAATTGTTATGACAACTAAAAATGTGGAAGTGGCTTTGGAACTGGGTAATAAATAGAGGATGAAATAATTTGAAGGAACAATATAGAAAAAAACCTGTATGTCATGAACAGCATAAAAGGTGATTCTTGTGAGGGCTCAGAAGAGAATAACTGTAGAGGGAGTCTAATTCTTAGATGTTTATCTAGGTGGTTATGAACAGAATGTTGGTAGAAATATGTACAGTAAAGGCCATTCTGATGAGGTTTCATGGAAATGAGGAATAAGGCATTGGGAACTGGAGGAAAAGTCACCTGTGATAGTTAATATTGAGTGTCAACTTGATTGGATTGAAGGATGCAAAATATTGTTTCCGGGTGTGTCTGTGAGAGTGTGCCAAAGGAGATAAACATTAGGGTCAGTGAACTGGGAAAGGCAGACCCACCTTCCACCTGGGTGGGCACCATATAATTAGCTACCTATGCGGGTAGAATAAAACAGGCAGAAGAAATTGGAAAGAGCGGACTTGCTGAGCCTTTTGGCCTTCATCTTTTTCTGTGCTGGATGCTTCCTGCCCTCAAATAGCAGACTCCAAGTTCTTCAGCTTTTGGACTCTCCGACTTTGTATTAGTCTGCCCTCATGCTGCTAATAAAGACATACTCAAAGGTGGGTAATTTGTAAGAAAGAAGGAATTTAATGAACTCAGTTCCACATGGCTGGAGGTGGCCTCACAGTCATGGAAGAAGGCAAAGGAGGAGGAAGGCATGGCTTACATGGCAACAGCAGCAGGCAAGAGAATGAGTGCCAGCAGAGGAGATGCCAGGCACTTACAAAGCCATCAGATCTCATGAGAACTCACTCACTATCATAAGAGCAGTATTGGGAAAGTTGCCACCTGGTCCTGCCCTTGGCATCCTGGGGATTATTACAATTCAAAGTGAGATTTGAATGGGGACATGGAACCAAACCATATCACACTTTTGCCATGGGCTTGTCCCTACTTTTGAGGTTTTGGGGCTTGGACTGGCTTCCTTGCTCCTCAGCTTGCAGATGGCCTATTGTGGGACTTCGTCTCTTGATCACGTGAGTCAATACTACTGAACAAACTCCCTTCATGTATACATCTATTCTATTAGTTCTGTCCCTCTAGAGAAGCCTGATGAATGCACCACCTTCATTATAAAGTGGCAAAAATAAAAATGAATAAACAAACAAACCTTGGCTGAATTTTGTCCAAGCCCACAGGCTTTGTAGAAGGCAGAATTTAAGAGTAATGAACTATGATATTTGGGAGAAGAAATATCTAAACAGCATAATAGTGAAGGATCTGCAAGGCTTCTTTTAGCTTTTTATAGTAAAATTCAAAAACTGGAAACAAAGAAGGAATTTGTAATTAAAATGAAAACAGAACATAAATATATATATTTTTTAATTTTCATCCCAGTCATGTAACAAATTAAAAAAGAAACTTTAGGAAAGTAAAAACTAAGGGTGTGGCCAAAGGCCATTTCATAAGGATATTAATACAAGTAGAAGGAATCCTGATACTATTAATCAAAACAAGGTAGGAATGACCCTGAAGGAATTTTGGAGTCTTTTTGAGGTTGTAACACCTATCATAGGCCCAGAGTGCCAGGGCCTTGAGGGCAGAAAGTTTTTAAGAGAAGATCCTAGGGCACATGTGTGACCTTGGGGTTCACTACCCAGAAACCACTGTGTGTCTTTGGAGCTCACTACCCAGAAACCACTGTAGATTGCGGCTGTCTGCATTCCACTGTAGTGCTTTTTGGCTTCTGCAGCTGTAGTTCACACATATCCAAGTGTAGCTCAAGAAAACCTTCAGAGATTGGAAGTCATAAGCCTTGGTGGTGTCTACATGGTGCTAATTCTGCAGGCACACAAAGTGGTAGAGAAATAGCTTCCTCTACCTAGATTTCAAAGGATATCTCAAATAGCTTGAGGGCCACCACAGAGAACCCTCAATAGGGTGATGCCCTGTGGAGTTGTGGAAGAAGGGCTGCCCCAGAGACCCCATAATTGTGGAGCCAACTGTGTGCAACACCAGCCTGGAATGGCCATACGCACTTTACTTCAACCTATGAGAGTGACACGAGCTGCACCCAGGAAAGTCATAGAAGTGGGTCTGACAGAGACCTTGGGAACCCACACTTTATCTCAGTGTGTCCAGGACGGGAAATGAAAGACAACTATTCAGAATCTTTAAGATGTAATATTGTTTGCCCTCTTGTGTTTTAGACTGACTTGGGACATGGTAGTATCTATCCTATGCCTATCTCATCATTGTATTTTGGAAGCATATAAATTATTTTATTTCAGAAGCTCACAGCTGGAGGAAAATTTGCCTCAGGATGAAATCATGCCTGGAATCTCACTCAGATGTGATTTAGATAAAACCGGATTTTGGAATTTTAAAGTCATACTGTAACAAAGTAAGACTTAGTCTACTAGATTGGATTAATATATTTTGCATATGAGGAGGAAATGAATTTGGGGGTGCCAAGGGCAGAATTCAATAGTTTGAATTTTTTTTATTCCTTCCAAAACAAATGTTGAAACTTAATCCCCAATGTAACAGTATTGGAAGATGGGAAGTGTTCAGGTTATGAAGGTTTGAAGGCTCAACCTTCATGAACGTATTAATGGCACTATTAAAAGGGCTGTAGAAGTGAGCTCTTTTTCTTTCACTCTTCTGCAATGTGAGATCCCAGTTTTCATCCCTGCCTGCCCTTCTGCCTTTTACTATATAAGGATGCAGCAGGAAGGGCCTCACCAGACACCACATGCCAGTGCTTTGATTGGGGACCTCTCATCCTTCAGAACTGTCAGAAATAAATTTCTGTTCTTTATAAATTATCCAGTGTGCAGTATTTTGCTATGACAGCCTAAAATGGACTAAAAAAACAACCAAAGAATAAATTATTTTTGGAAATTCTAGGTTAAATGATGAATATATGCCTGTTTAACTTTTTCTATCAGTAATCACTTAATAAAACATGAAAATTATTAACTAACAAATAGTTACAATACCACATTCACACAGAGATTTAATGTTAACATACCAGGCTTACAATGCATCCCCACAACGCCTTACAAATGGTGAAATACAATTAACTACCAAAGAGAGAAGCCAATGTTATAAGACTAGACTGAGTAATGGAAGTTGGGGATGTCTTCTGGAAACTCACAATCTAACCAGAAGTATTTTATTTGGAAAACTTGTAACTATAAAAAGTATCATACATGTTTACTTTTTTCCCTGAGAACCACTGTGTCATTTTTTCACTGTATTTCTTTGGATTTAAATATTTTAAATTTGATAGTTTGAAATATTTTGTTATTGGCAACAAAATTTAGAAACAAACCTTTCTATCTTTTGCTATGGGCTATTGGGATTTCAGTATTAGTATCTGAAAACCTATTTTCACTCCTTTAAAAAGGTGTTAAAAATAAATTTTTTAGTCAGAAAAATAGTCTCATGATTAAATGAATTAAAATACTCTCTGCAACTAGCAGATGCCGTAAATAATCCATTATAAGCTTTTGCAACACTGTTTCCACATAGCTTATATCATCTAACACACAGCCAATTTATTACTTCACCACAGGTTCTATAAGACATGAAAACTTCAAGGTCTGTGTTAATGCCAATTCCATAATAGATTCATCATGTTGTTAAGTGCAGGTCTATATTAACTAAGAGCTAGCAGTTTTTCTTATTTATATTCAATATGTTAATGTGGTTTTTTTAAAGATGGGAATGACTCATCTCAAATTCAGTCTATAGTACAAAATGTAAGAAAAATTCCATAGGTAAAATTGCTATTTAACGTAACAATAGGAGAAAAAAACAAAAGCAAAAACCTGAAACTTGTATCAAAATAAAAATCTATCTTTTTCATAATTATATAAGAATAATAAAATTTAAGAAAACTAAAATGCAAGTATTTATTGTTTTAAAAATTGTACCAAGGGCATTGTCATGACTTATTTTTAGAGAAAGAAGCAGTGCCATTACTTTGTGAAAAGCAAGTAAAGATAGGATTGGGAAAGTCAAACTAAACTTTATCTAAGAAAAATGTAGGCAGACTTATAAACAGAAATGTTTTTAGAGCTCCAAATAGCTGGGCTCTTTTACTACCCTATTAACAGAAAAGTTATATATTATTTTGTTTGTGCTGTTTAAACATCCCTAACTTTTACATAGACACCTAAGATAATTACAATAGGCGATTATCACACCCATTTTAAATGTGAGAAAACTAACAAATCTGCCACTGAAAGAATGAACCAGAGTAGAACCAGAGCTTTTAGTTCTAAACATAATGTGTTTTACAGCTCAATTTGCTTTCAAAAGTTTAGCTGTAGAGAGAGCGGTATGCAACAATAATAATAACATTGAAGAAGATTAAATTTCTTTGGCATGTATTATATATTTCCCCCAAAAATCCGTTTTATTCTACTCTTAATCTTCCAAAAAGCCTTTCTCGTTTATGAATTAATTACTTGAAAATGGGTGGTGCAAAAATTTGTAAAACATAAGGTATCATTAGAATACTTCTAAAAGTTATTCTTTGTTTATCTCATGTTTTTTTAAATATCAAGTATACTTGCTATAGGTCATTATCCCATTTCTTGAACACTAATTAAATTATACAGAATTAAATTAACACAAATGTTCAAAGCAGAGGGCACACCCAGATTCAGAGATTGGGAGGAAGAGGTGGACAGATCACCAGGTCAGTTGTTTGAGACCAGCCTGGCTAACATGGTGAAACCCTGTCTTTACTAAAAATACCAAAAAAAAAAAAAAAAAAAAAAAATTAGCCAGACTTGGTGGTGTGCTACAATAAGGGTAGTTTATAAAGGATGTAATGTTGGACACCTGTCAATGGTATTTTCTCAGTTCTGTTAAGTTTTGTAAGTACTGTAAAGATTCATTATCAGTGTTTGCTTTGTCTACAAGAGTGATTACTTTAAAAACTGATCTAACAATAACCAACTGAAATTTTTTTGTTTTTATGTTTCCCCAAGTATCAAATACTGTTTTTGCCATTTCCAAGAGGGATGGAAATAGTTGCATTTGTGCTTACCTACTCAGTGGCAACAACTTTATTAACTTTAAACTTTTTTGTTGCTGTTGTTGTTGAGACGAAGTCTTGCTCAGCTGCCCAGGCTGGAGTACAATGGTGCATTCTCAGCTCACTGCAAACTCCACCTCTCAGGTTCAAGAGACTCTTCAGCCTCAGACTCCTGAGTAGCTGAGATTACAGGTGCACACCACCATGTCCGGCTAATTTTTTGTTTGTTTGTTTTTTTGTATTTTTAGTAAAGATGGGGTTTCACCGTTTTAGCCAGGCTGGTAAACACCTGACCTCAGGTGATCTGCCCATCTCTTCCTTCCAACATTCTAGGATTACAGGCGTGAGCCACTGTACCCGGACACTTGACACATTTTTTTCACATTTAAACATTCCTCTGATACCAGTCTTTACTCCTTAAAATATTTCTGGATATATAGCAAATCAAGTTACCACAAAGAATGAAAAATCTACATTGGAAAATCATTTCACTCTTTAGGTAGTTACAGTAATGTTTTCCCACTAAAGCCCTTTGACTGCCTCAAATCTTGAACCAAATTGCAACAATACAGAGAGCATATACTGCATTTAAACAAATGACTAGGTAACACACACAGAGAGAGAAATGACCATTAGCATATGGACAATGAACACTGATGTTTCTCATTCATTTTAATTGTTCTGCTATCTAAATGCCAATTTCCAAGGTGAAGAGCTTTGTGGGTATGCAGTATTGCTGATGAAGTGACAGTTGGCTGCTCCTAACTGCATTGTGCCAGTTAACAGTTTTCCTGGAATTGACTGCAACTAATACTCCACACATTTATCTTCTTAAGAAAATATGACATCCTATTCTAGATAAAATTTTAAAAACAAACAACTGCTACCCAAAATATATCTCAAATTGAAAATACTGTGCGAAGAATTATTTTAAAAATCCAAGAAATAATACTGTAGTGACTTTTGACATACTAAAAATACTTTCTATTAGTCACAAATATTCATTCTTTCTGAATAATCTGTATAAACAAAATTTAAACAAATGGTGCCTGACAGGTAGGAAACATCTAAAAGTGACATCCCCTTGTTATGGACTGAATGTTTGTGTACCCCCCTCACATTCATATGCTGAAGCCCAGACCTCCAGTGTGATTATATTTAAAGATGAGCTCTCTAAGAAGGTAATTAAGGTAGAAGGTCATGAATCGATCCTTGATCAATAAGATTAGTGTCCTTATAAGAAGAAACACTAGAGAGCGCAGGTGAGCACATGGCAAGGTGACAGTCATTTGTAAGCCAAGAAGACATTCATTAGAAATTGAATTTACTGTTGCCTTGATACTGAATCCCTCAGCATCCAGAGCTGTGAGAAAATACATTTCTGTTGTTTAAGCAACCCAGTCTCTGGTATTTTGTTGCAGCAGCCTGAGAAGATTCACTGTATGACTTCTTCCCATATACTCTTCTTTTAAAAAAACAGGAGGCCAAGATTTTTAGTGTTCTCTTGGGGAACAGAGAAGCATATTTTGAAAGAGGAAGCTGACAGTATAACAAATTGAATACAGACTAGAGTGAAGTAGCAAAACCAAAAACAACAAAAAATTAAAAAGCTCTCATGTTTATTTCTCATTCAGTTAACCAATATTTATTGAATACTGCTATGTGTTGGACTGGGTCTAGATAAAAATATAAGCTAGATTGAAATGATATGTCAAAACTCTAACTCACAAAAATGTTGCTGTAAATGAACAAACAGCTATAATGCAATATGAACAGATAAAGAACGTGCTAAGGAGGCAGAAAGGAATCAGCAATTAATTCTGTTGGTGTGGGTTTTGATTAATGCTGTGCATAAGAGATGGTATAAGAGCTGACTCCTTTAGGGCAAAGCCAGAATAATAAGGAGGAAAGAGAATTATAGGCAATGGCCATGGGGTTTGTAGCAACATCATGATGAGAGACCAGATATCATGAAGAGAACTCTTAGAATAAGATCTTGCTAGAATTATCCAGATAATCCACTGAGGCTGATTATATTAAGGATCATCTTTCTATCTGCAGAAGAAGGAATACTTAAGTAGGTTAACCAGGTTTATACCATGGGAATGAAGAGAATAGTCTCTGGTTGAGATTTTCTAAAATAAACTGGCTGCCATCATCAGGTCCCACATAATACATTTGAGAAGCCTGCCCATTCAGTTAACATCAGACATCGTCATCTATTTACTGATTTCCTGTGTTAATTTACTAATCCCTGCAAGTTAACTCACAGATTGCCCTTGACAAATGATTCCTCTTTTGTATGCCAGACACGTACTTACATACATACATCCACACATAGAGAATGAAGAGAAAAGAGACCCACATTTAGAGCACTGCTTTTCTTACTAATGTCGTTAGGTCTAACATGGCTTAATGTAAAATATTCCTTTTCTCTAGGATACCTAAATGGGATTTTCATGTGCATTCAAACTGAGAGGGTCCTTTTCTTCAAAGTTTAGACCATTCAACTTTATAGAGTAAGCTCCTTCTTCTCATTGATATATCTAATCACCCAAGATATCAGGTTTTATTAACATGTTGAATAATCAGTTTTGCCTGTTTGTTTCATTAGAGGGTTTACCTAGAACCCTCTAACACTATCCCTTTATGTGTGAAAAAGAAATTTGAAGTCAAATACATTTAGGAAACACTAAACTAAGCACAGTTAAATAGGTTTTCTTACCCAACATTTTCAGAGCCTCTACTATGCCATGTGCTAGTATGAATTATGGATCTTTATGGGTGGGTGTATGATGTTTTCCACTTTCAGCAGAAAAATTAAGTGAGCTAACTCTCTGTAAGAATAGATAATGGGGATGACTTCAATGTGGTCCTCTTAGATTTTCTCTAGTGGCCCCAGGAAAATTATCACAAAAGCTATCTAGTTAATCTTCACATGGCATTTATTTGTGTTTATAAATGGTAACAGTATACAAACTAGAAAACATTTGAGAAATTCTTTTCAAGTACACTGAATAAAAGGATAGACTAAAACTCATTTTCATAGATTTTATAATAAATGGGTCCTTCCTAGTAAATGATCTCTGTCTTCACACTGTTAAAGTCGCATTAGTTCAGCTGAATGAAGATCCCTGAGGCAAAAACAATAAACGGCCACTTTCTCATTCAACTACAGGAAGTTAACCTTCAATAAAATATGATACTTAAGATTGATAGTTATGGCTGATAGAGCTAAAAAGTAGTGGCAATTTTTTCCCTTAGGATGCATACATGCAAAATATCTGTAATGTATTTAATTTTTAAAAAATATAATGAAGTAGAATAAAATGTTAATCTACGTAACTGCTAGGAAACTGCTTTGAGAAAAATTCATCAAATATTCACTTTATTAATTTGTAATATTCTTGATGTAATAAAACTGTACTTAATTAAAGAGAATTAAATTCTCATGAAATTTAATTACTCAAGTATTCCATAAATGGAGATAACCTGAAGTGTGGCTGACATTTGGAACAGAGAACAGCATTGAGTGAGGTCTTTTTTCTATATCCCCTTAACTAAGGATAAGCACTGGCCATTATCATGTGGGGTGGCTAAAATTCAGATAAGGAGTATGCAGTGTTATTGACTTGAAAAAATAAAGGGCAAAGTTTAGGGTTCTCATAGCAATGGGAAAGGAAAGTGTTACTGAAATACCACGGGTTCCCTCGAGGTCCTGTTACTCACTGCACAGAAAGCCAGTCACTAAAACAATGAGTATTGTTTAGAAGGCTTTAATCTGGTGCTGCAGCCAAAACGATGGGAGATTAGTCTCAAATTCATCTCCCTGACTGACTAATATATATACACGTGTATATATACATATATATATATATGTGGTATATACATATATATATATATATATATATATATGTATATATATATCTTTTTTTTTTTTTTTTTGTGAGACAGAGTCTTGCTCTGTTACCATGCACCAGGCTGGAGTGCAGTGGCACAATCTCGGCTCACTGCAACCTCCGCCTCCTGGGTTCAAGCAATTCTCCTGCCTTGGCCTCCCAAGTATCTGGGACTACAGGTGAGTGCCACCATGCCCAGCTAATTTTTGTGTGTTTTTTTGTTTGTTTTTTTTTTGTTTTTTTTTTTTTGTAGAAACGGGATTTCACCATGTTGGCCAGGATGGTCTCAATCTCTCGATCTCATTATCCACGCACTTTGGCCTCCCAAAGTGCTGGGATTACAGATGTGAGACACTGTGTCCAGCCTGACTCACTAATATTGATCAGAAGTTTATATAGCAAGGAAGCTGTGTAACCATGTGTGGGAAAACAGGAACTAGGAAAGAGTAAAAAAGAGAAGTTGGTCAACAGGAAGTGGTGATTGTTGAAGCAGTCATGCAGGGGAAGAGGCCTAACATCTCATTGTCCAAATGTGGTGATCTGGTAGGTTTCAGCTCCTTGCCACTGTCTGAGAGGACTGATGATTGGTTTCCCAAGAAAGGAACTCAGATAAGACAAATGTAACTTTCTCAAGTTTTAAGACTGGGAGAATCAATTTCTGTATTTCTTTAAATAAATCATAAACATCAGCTCTATGAGACTATTGAGTGAGTTTCAAAAAGAAGAAATCCATAAAAAAGGAAAGGGAAAGTTCTATCTTTTGGGCATAAATCCTGCCCATCTTTCCAGCTGATCACCTATACTATGCATGCATGGGCCGGTCAACAAGCAGCCCAACTAAGACTAAGTTTGCTAAACAAAGATATTAGTGCTCCCCAGGGAAACACGATTTGGAGATTGGATTCAACCAAGTTAACAGACTGTTAAGAACAACAACAACAAAAATAACTCAATAATTTCCAAAGAATTAAAACAGAATCTATTATGCCTATAATACCCAATGCCCAAGTTTCCAGGAAAAAAATTTTAAACTACTAGACACACGAAGAAACAGGAAAGTGTGGCCCATACTCAAGAGAAAGGGCAACAAAAAGAGACCAATCTTCAAATGTTTCAGATGTTGTAACAGGCAAGGATTTAAAAGTGATTATTATAATTTATGCTCAAGGAAAAAAAAAGAAATACTTGCCATGAATGAACCAATAGAAAACCTTAGTAGAAGGAAACTATTAAACAGAATAAAACAGAAATTCTAGAATTAAAAATTACAATTTCTAAAATATAAACATTAATTGGAGGGCTTCACAGAAGACTGGGAATATGACAAAAGTAAAACTCTGACAGTAAAGTAACAGTAGTGACACAATCTAAATAATAGAGAGAGAAAAATGTTTAAAGACTATTAACAAATTTTTTTAAAAAAATATCAAGAGTTCTATCATACATGTAATTGGAGTCCTAGATAGAGAAAATGAAGAATATAGAAGGAACATTTATTTGGAGAAATAGTGGCCAAAATTTTCCCAAAGTTGTTGAAAAATATTTATAAATTGAAGAAACATAGAAAACAAAGATATATCCAAAAAGCCCACTATTGAGCCACATACTGAAACTGCCAAGGATGAAGACAACTAAAGAAAAATGAGGTACTATGTATGGTGAAAGAATGATATGAAATATACTGATTTCACATCTAAATTATGAAAACTAAAAGACATGAGAAAACTTAAAAATGATGAGAGGGGAAAACAACCAATCATAACAACAGCATAAACAAACAAGCAAAAACCCTCAACTCATAATTTTATATCCAGAGAAAATATATTTTAAGAATAAAAGCATTTTTAGACAAGCAACACTAAGACATTTCACCACCAGCAGATTTTCAGTACAAATGATACTAAAGGAAATTAGGCAGGCTAAAAGAAAATAATACCAGATGGAAACTAACTCAGGACAAGATGAAGATAACCATAAACACCTCATATGTGGATACTGTTGGTGCTAGTGTAGATTTTAAAAAACAAACACACAAAAGAAACACACACAAAAAAAGAGTTATATTTTAAGATATCTATTCATGGAGAGAGCAGAGTTTTGGGTCCCTGGGTGGTTCGGATATATTTTTAATGTTGATCAAATTCATCAGAAAATAATTTGACTTGATAGTTCATTTTTCTACTACCTTATATTAATATTTTTTATCTCTTTCATAATTTTTCATTGTTTCATCCCAGTATCCACTTAAAATTATAATAAATTTTTAAGAAGTCCACATACTGAAAAATCTATAAGCTGTAAGTTATATTAGACAGTAAGTTAGAAAGTAATGAAGCTAAGTGACACTTTGTTCAAATTTAAATGTAACCGGGTGACCTGAGTAAATATATTAATTGAATTAAATTTTAATTTGTTGTAGAGCTATGCTTTAATTATTTATTGACCAATTATTGTTGTAAATCTGTAAAACAAATCAAAAAAGTACATAATGCCATACCTCAAATCTTTGCATAGCACAAAAATCAACTCTAATTTAAGTCAATGTTGTATTAAAACCTATTAAATATAGCAACTTGAGATCTATTAGGATAAATATAAAATAAACAGAGATAAATCTTTTCAGTCACAAGATGTCGTTTTATATCTTACTACCAAAACACAATTCCTCTAAACTGATGAAACAATCCATTATTTACAAAATGAAGGCAAATGTAAATTCTAATAAATTTTAAAATCTCTTCCATTTTTTTCCTCATTATTTAAGTATGCTTGTGTTTCTAGTTAAGTCAAATTTCTAGAAAATAAATAAATTAGCATTTTTAGATTGAGAAATACGAATTCTACTTTATGATGGCACAGATTAGCAGAAACATGAGGAGGAAGAAAAACATATAGCTGATTTAAGAATATGGCTCAAGGAGTATTTTTTTAAAAACCGCTGTTTTCTCAGGTGACCATGGATTACTTGAATATATCAACCTCCCAAGCTTTTTACATTAATTTTTTTTCATTCAAGAACAGTTTTTAAGGATATCTGTACTATTCACTCCACATGAGCTTTCTGAATTTCAGATTAACTAATGCATAACTAAATAAAGATTAAAGAGCATAACCTTGCTGGTCTTTTAAAAAGTATTCCTGTATTGTTAATTTTATGTGCCCACAAATACACACATTTTTATTAATGTAAATGTGTATTAAATTATGGATAGTTTTTATATACTATGGTTTTGATTTATTTTATAATTCATCGATCTGTTCTTTAGATTTCCTTTATGAGGTAAAATATAAATGGCTAGGTACAAAAAGAAATATCTGGGCTGGGTGTGGTGGCTCACACCTGTAATCCCAGCACTTTGGGAGGCTGAGGTGGGTAGATCATGAGATCAAGACATCATCCTGGCAGACATTGTGAAACTCCATCCCTACTAAAAATACAAAAATTAGCCGAGTGTGGTGGTGCACACCTGTAGTCCCAGCTACTCAGGAGACTGAGGCAGAAGGATTGCTTGAACCTGGGAGGCAGAGATCCAAGTTGTAGTGAGCCAAAATCATGCCACTACACTCCAGCCTAGTAACAGAGTGAGACACCATCTCAAAAATAAAATAAAATTAAACAATAAAAAATAAAAAGAAACCTTGTACGTAGATCCCAGTGTCTGGAGGGGCAGAGCAGAAACCCAAATTTTTTGAAACAGAAGTTCTTATCATGAAGGTCAAGAGATAGATAAAGGGGACCCAAGGACACATGGACCCCACTACATTACATACAGAAATATTTCTGTCTATGCCCATGTTCATTTTCTGAGATCTATCACAGAAATAACAAAACTCCCAATGGCATTTTAGGGACAATTTAACTAAGAACCTAACAGAATGGATTGTTATTCAGTTTGTGGATAATGTCAGTTAAAAAATAACTTTGAAAACTATAAAGCATTATACCAAAAAGCTATCAATGGCAGAATCTTGCATTATGTCTTACATAAATAGATACTCATACATATTTATCAGGTGAATTAATTTTATTTAGGAAGCAAATATAACATATTATGTACTTCCCCCATGATCTATAGTATGTAATACATAAATAGTAGAACAAGAGGCAGAGCTTTAACACATACTGTAAGCAGCAGCCTTTATCTATCAGCTTGTCTTTCTACTCACAGCTAAGTTCCCCTTAACTAAAGATAGACATTAGTTAACTGGATTATTAATTTCTTCATATTGCATTCTAAAAGCACAGTTACCGTATCCACTTAATAAGGTACTTGAACTGTATAAACAAGCTGTTTGTATATTCTACCCCAGGGAGAACTAAAGTCAAAGTTTTAAGCTTGTAATTATCTCATTGTCTGCACAAATATGAAAATGGTTAAATACAAGGAAAGACTAGGTATACTGTGAACTTGTACTTTGCCATTCCTTTCCAGGATGTTATACAATGTGTTATTTGATGAGCAAGAGAGAAAATGTGGTTGTATTTTCAGCTTCTCCTGTGTAAGGTTCTTATTCTTGGGTTTCATTCGCTTGTTTGATATTGAGTGAAATATTCCACATAACTCACTGCTTCACCTCACTCATGGGTCTCAATTCCCCAGTCTCCTAAGTGAGGCAAGAATCAGAAATGGAAGTTACCAGGCCCCGAACTACTCTGCTTTGTTTGCTCGCCTTAATATTCCATCCCCCCATCAGTCTGCACAGTGAAATAAAATTCCACTCCTGATCCTACCTTGCTCCATGACCCTAGTCATGATTCTTTAGCTGGTCAGGCTTGTAGACACAGCCCTTTCTCTTCAACCTGACTATTTTTAAATGTCCATGTTCAATCACTCTTCTTTCAGGATAAGTAAGAACTGGTGTCAAAAAAACAGAAAAAGAATTAAGTATTAAGGATCTTAGTAAAATGGTTAGAAAATTTGGGAAAATTATATAATGCTTTCAGTTAATTATCTCTAACTAGCCAGAGATAAAACTGAGAAGCGTTATTACAGCTTTCAAATTAATCTTGGAAAAAACTTTAAACCATCCTACTTCAAATAATTATTGTCTGATCTACCATGGCCCAACTAATTAGAATTATATTTCCAATAATTAGGTTTAATTTTACTCAGGTTTTAGATGATCTATTTGGAGGCATGAATAACTGGGACTTGATTACATCTAATACGTAATATATATGCAATTAAATATGATATTTAGTAAATTTATGCTATAAATTATATATTGTTTATAACACTACAAATATATACTTAGTATCTGTGTATACTTAGCATCTGTATATATGCCAAAATTTTCAGCAAATATTGGCATTTAAATCTTCTTATAAAATAATACTATTGGTCAAAAAATCGATTATTTTCTTATTTATAACTTCAAACAGTCCTTCCAGTCCCCTATAGAAATAAGTAAGCATTCTTAGTTCATTCATTTTCCTCAGAGTAAAGCAACCATTATTGTTTCCTGATTTAGAGGAATAAGGTAACTAATGGGAAGTTCCACGTAATCAGCTAGTAAATAGCATTTATTCTGAATTTGTAAACAGTACTTACTTTGAATTAAATCCTAGAAATTAATTAGTGGCCTGTTAATTGCATTTTACTATACTAGACCCAAATTACCAGGATTGATTTGTTTGAATTTAGTCACTAAGTAAACGTTACCACTAGCTCAACAGATCTCCACTGCCACCAGCTCTCTACTAGGTACTCTGTAATCACAGCCAAATCTTAACAACAACAGAAAATGGCCCTCAGCAATGGCCCCCAAGATTTCCACACTGTCTGCAAGACAGAATTGATTGCCATTTCTGGCCTCAGCTATTCAATGAGTAAATGAAAGCAAGAGAAACAAGCTAAGAAAAAATATTATTTCTCTATTAATACTTTTAATATGTACTCATTAACTGAATGTTAGTGGAAATACGAATGTTAAGGGTGCTTTTGGGAAAGACCCAGAAGGAAATAAGAAAAATGTCATTGGAAAGAGAAGAAAGATGATCTTTCTTACACAAAGAAAACATGGCTTGGTTGTATTCTACAGCTATATAGAAAGTAGAACTTGTAAGTTGAACTTAGATATTAAGCTGAGAATCTCAAAGTGTTGAAGGTGTGGCCTGGTTTCTTCTATTACTTGTAGTAAAATGTAGGAAGAACAAGAAAAGTTGAGAGAGAAAATTTTAAGCAAAAAGAAACCAGCATGTTATAACTAGAGAAATTTTCAGCCTAGCCAGATTGCAAAGGACACTAAATTTAACCTCACTGTTAGGGAAGTGTGTGCTCTGGAGAGAAAAAATGGATGACTAGACAAGCATTTACTAATCTCTTCAGTAAGAAGATTTATAAATCTGCTCAGACATCGCATCAGAAGCCAGGAAGAGATGGGATAATCCAAGAAATATCTGTGGAGGACTCTCCTGTCCCACTTTATGAATCCCTGTGACATACACAGGAGACCCACAAAGCTTTTGAAAATATTTTATCTGCAGAAACACCATCAGTTGGACTGACAGGGATAGAGAGAGGACAAAATGAAAAAAATTATCAGACTTCCAAAACTCTACAGGATGGAAACAGATTGATATTACTATTTGGCTGCAAATATATTCTGTCCTTCAAGAAATATCCAGATGAGTGTCCCACAGGTGCAGAGACCTACAGAGACATAGTGCAAAGGCCTATGGAGCTACAGCATGACAGCCAAGGCTGGAGGCACACTCATAGATACAGAAGTCAAAAGCACAAACACAGAGGCAGAGACCTATTGAGCCACTAGAGGTACAGAGACAAAGGCTTACAGACTGCTTTTGGGGTCAGAAGCTATAGAGCTGTCTTAAGTAGAGGCTTATGGAGCTGCCATGCTTCATGTTTCACCTAACCAGTGAAGTCATGAATCCAGAAGGCAGACCCTCTAACCACGGAGGATTATACCTAGGCCTTGAAATCTAATTAAGTTGGCCTGTTGGTTTTGAACATGCCTGGAACTGATGATCCTTTTATTCCTTAATTTTTTCCCTTTTAAAGTGGAAATGTTTAAAACTGTTATCCTATCCCTATCCTACCATTATATTCTTAAAAATAACTTGTTTTCTATTTTCACAGGTCCACAGATGGAGAGAAACTTTGCACCAGGATGAGTAATACTCAGTGTCTCACCCATACCTGATTTGGATGGTGACATCTGGGACTTTTGAGCTAATGACAATTAGGTAAGATTGTGGACATAGAGTTTGTGCTTTAATACATTGAAGTTTTGCAAGATGTTGGAATGAGATCAATGTGTTTCATGCATGAGGCAGATGTAAATTTTTAGGGTTCAGAGGGTAGACTATAGTGAACTCAATGGTGGTTCTCAAAGATATATCCACGTCCTTATCCCCAGAACTTGGGAATGGTACCGTCTTAGAAAAAGGATCTTTGCAGATGTAATTAAGACAAGAATCCAGAGATGAAAAAACTATTCTACATTATCTGGGTAAGCCATAAATCCAGTGGCAAGTATCCTTATAAATTTTGCACAGGAGAGCCACAGAGGAGAAGCAATATGGCTACAGAGACAGATATTGGAAACACGTGGCCATAAGCCAAAAAATATCTGAAGCCACCAGAAATTGGAAAAGATAAGGAATAGATTTATCCTTAAAGGTTTTAGAGGAAGTGCAGCTTGGCCAATCCCACAATTTTTAACTCTGGCATCCAGAACTGTATTTATAATAATAAATTTATATTATCTGAAGCCACTAAGTTTGTGGCAATTTGTTACAGTCACCCTAGGAAAGTAATACAGTGTGATAGCCATTGCTTGGGACCTGGAGGAGAGCATGCCGCATCTTCTTGGCCATGTGCTCCTACAGTAGCTGCTATCATGCTGAATGGGGGAAGGGAAAGAACAAATGATGACACAAGTACTACATGATCCTATTTTTCTTATGAGATATTGCAGATTTTCTTGAGTGTATGTTTCTTTATTTGCTGTATGCCTTAAGGACAATTTACAGATACTTTATCTTTCTTACCCATGATTTTCACCAGCTAAGGTTGTTTTATTGAGAAGCTGGTTCACAGAAGTTCTGCACACAGCCATTCCAAAAATGAATCTCCCAAAGTTTGGTTTTTATTCCTGCCTAACTCAGATGAAAACAACACAAGCATGAGAAATAGAGAAGTTCAGTTAAGATAATCGTGTCTTTGTCGGCATATGGTGACAAAGATATTAGATATTTTTGAAAATACTAAATGCCATGCTAGTCTATTTAGAGGAAAATTTATAATTCGCCTTTACAAACTTATCCAGTAAAGACATAAAAATGCAATGTGCTTAAAATGAAGCAACCTCCAGTAGCCTTATCAAGTTTGTTTCCCTTAATGTTATATTACAATAAAGGAATCTTCTTGCCCCCAAACTATTCCAAGCAAAATCCCTCATATTACTTCAATATGCTCAAAATTGCTTTTTTGGAAAGAAAAAAAAAGCTTAGCTTTGCTTTTTAATAGTCTTTACAAGCATGAAAGTTGGATACTTCATCAGTGCTAAAATACATTAGGCTTTTAAATTTGTATAACCCCAACCCAACAGCTTAAAAATCTACATTTCCAAATGCTTGATTTTATCTAAATAATGCATATATCTTTTTAAATCAACCATCCAGAACTCTTTCACTTTAGGTACTCTCAGGAATGTTAATATTTCATTGTCTTTTTCCAGGTACGGCAAAGAGTACTACAGAAATGATCGATATTTCAGAGAACTACATTAACAGATATGTTAGCTATTCATTCATCCCGTTTCTCAAATCAGGATTCTGCTCTCAAATAAATTCAGATGACAAAAGTGACAAACATGAAATACATCTTACTCTTTTCAACACCAGGTGAATTAAAAAAACCATTAATGCACAAATGATAATAAAATGTACATTATTCTAATAAGAATTAAACTTCTTCCAGTAAAATAATTTAAGTTAAACTAAATTAGAATAACTCATAGGTATTTATTTGTTCAATACAAGATGCGAAGTATAAAGTTTGGGCATCCTTACATTTTGGAGGTTTACACAGTGAATAGTTTATACAAAATAATAAATAAGCATTTATGAGATTATCTTGATTTTTAAGAAGCAGAAACATAAAATCTAAAGCATCCTAAATATAAAAAATATCATTAACTTCAAGACCAATCTATGCCAGTTTGGGAGTAATGGAGGTAAGATATTTTAACTGTTTATCCTAGAGATAACTTTCTGGTGTTCCTCTGGCAAGGTGCTAAGGAAGCTCATCTCCTAAATAATTTTCATGAATTAGTGATATGAAAATTTTACCTCTTATTTCCTTGGTTTCTGACATGATTAAGTTGTCAAAATTTCTGAGAAAAGAAAAAAATTAAGCCTCATTTCTTATTTGCATTAACCTGATAATGCAAATTTAGCTGATATACAAGGATAACCTGAGCTGGGTAGAAGACTGGACCACTGCTGCTTTTTAAGGATCCCAATGTGCAAGAGAAGGAAAACCCAGATTATAAAATATTATAATTAGTTTGCATAAACTTAAGAGTATGCAAACTAATTGGAATATTATATTAATCTGATATACTTATGAATAGCTTCATATTGAAGAGCAAAAATATGTCCATGAGAACTAGGAGGGAAAAAAAGGAGGGCAAAGAACATATTGGGTATAATCCAAATCGAATAATTACTGACTTCGGTTTTTGGATATGAGAGTTTTCTGTCTTCGAGGTGTTATTTTGGAATGTCTTTCCAAACAAGCATATTTATTTAGAGCTCTTAACCCATAATAATTCATTAATAAGAATTATATATACATGCATACCTATATATGTAGATGTTTGTGTATGCATATGGACATACATAAATAAGCTATAAAATTAGAAGATAATTTTCACTTAATTTGTATATACAGTTCATGCTTTCAAATTATGTTTATATAATAATTATTGATTAAGAATTTGGATTATAGTACATGAATATGCAGGCTTTATTTAGGGGAATCAAGTTCCCATGGCCAGTTAGATATTCAAAGAATCTTAAAATTAAATAAGATTTTATTTTAGGAAATTTAGTCTGTGTTCTTGTGTTTAATTGGAGATTTTTCAGAGTTAATCGGCTTCCTCTGTTTAATAAATTCAGTCAGACTATATTACAAACACAGGAAGATATAATTACATGAGGAGTCATGCCCTGTTTTTCTTTTGATATAATTTCTCTTTTATAAAATTTGGTTTATTCTGTTTATAAAAGTGACAAAACAAGAAATAAATTAACATTGAGTCAAAAAATTAAAACACGATTTATTTTGGACTCTCAGAATCCAATTTGGAAACTAATTCTCCAGGTAAATGATAAAAAGCTTTGGACTCATGACTAATAACAAAAAATAAGACAGAAATGCTAATACAGGAAACAACTGAAGTGTATGCATCAGTGTATCATACATTATCAGTGTTATGTTTTCATGAATGTGCCTATGTATTTCCTTTCCATATTATTAAATAACTAAACTCAAGATTATTTTTTCCTTTACTAATTAAATATTATCGAACACTTGCTTTTTAAAATTCTGTATCGTAACTAACCACTGATAAACAATTACAACATATATATGGCTGTCAATAAGAATTTCTTCAAAACCTGAATCATTCATAATTATTAATACAAAAGAGAAGTCTTCATTTATCGGAAAAAAGGCAGTTATCTGGTGTACAATGTGTTACATTAGATGTAAATTATTAGAAAAGACTACTGTACTATATCTATATTTACAGAGATGTCATTTTATTAAACTCACCTGAAGGCTTAGCTAATCGTTTACTTAGAGACTGTGCCTTTAGATTTGTTTTGAATTAATTCCAGTGTGTTTTCTGTGCAATATATTTGGATCTGAAATAAAATTTTAATAATGTTTGGAAAGAGTTAGTATTATCATTGTCTCAGGAACTGAATGGATAGTAAATAGAAGGTACTTGATATAAATATCACCTATGCATTCATTATATCCTTCTAGTAAGTTGTAATCTTAAACAATAACATTTAGTGAGAGAAGAGATGTATAAATGAAGGGAAATCACATAAATAAGGCTTTTATTTTTAATATAGAAATAATCATCAATTGTATTTCTCTCTCTGAACATAAACAATTATCAAGCATAGAAGTATGATCAAGAGTTAGAGGACAATTGATTCAATTTATCAATCATTTTTTAATGTCTGCTTTCACGTGCAGCAATATTCCAGGAATGGGAATACAAAATACAAGAGGTACATTGACAGAAGGAAGACCCACACTATCTAGTAGGACTGATACCTATGAGGAGAATGATAAAAGGTGTTACATATTTCCCCTTTTTCTCACAGTCATTATCTGTGGATCAATAGGTCAAACATATTAAATAGAAACCTACCCCAGTTATTTGAAAGAAAAAAATACAGGATCAGTTTATTGCCAACACACTGCATTCGTCTGTTCATATATTGCCTTGTGACCAATTGTTTTCCTGTTGTCCTGCACTACAAAATAACCTCCCGGAAATTAGAGACGTTTTCAGTACATAGTGCAGTTGTCCATGTGCACGTAGTAATTTATCAGTAAATATCCACTAGAAAAAAAATCTACTGAAAGAAAACTTCCTTCATTGGTTATAGAACAGTAGACTTCTTGATTAGAATTTTACACTGCAAAATGACCCACCCTAAGAAATGCCAGTGACAGTACCTGTGTTTACTGATCATCATAACCAATGCCTTGCAGTATAATTTAAATTTGTTTGTTTTCTATAGCGATAGCAGAGCACTGAATGATTTTATTGCACAGTACCTGCAAGTTATATTTTTATTTAAATAAGATTCAATGAGAAAAATTACCTATTTTTATTAAATTTATAATTATTGTGAGTGATATTAACTCACTGATTTTTACTTATCTTTCCTTTTTCTTAATATTTACCTATTAATAAACTAAGATATAACATTTAAAAATCTTCATAGTATTGACATGAAAATTCTTATGAGGACATATTTTGGTTATCTAACTTAAATATGTACTTTAAGTTTTTATAGACAGAAAATGTATACACTATCTCAGAAAAAGTGGGGTCCCTTTCAATTCACTACAATGGTGGTGTAACTTATTTGGGAGTGAAATTCTAAAGAAACAAAAGAGTCCAATAGTTATTTTTTTAAAAAAAAATATGTGCTTCTTTGGCTATGCATAACATAATGTCTTTCAAACTTAACTTTCTGTGTACAGTTGTGCATAGTAATGTTTATTTATGCACATGAAAATTTGAGAACCATGGAACTATTAGAGTAAAGGGGAAAGAGTTAGGGTCTCTGGGTGGATGGGAGGGTTTTCAGACTATCCTAGCTTTAAGATAACCATTAAATTCATAGTGATTAACGAAATTTGCAAACGATTAAATAAAGTTTCCAGTGATCTGACTTTAACATGGAATTTTATATAGCATGCAGGTGCCAAAGCTTAAAAAAAAAAAAAAAAAAGAAAGAAAGAAAGGTCTCATAGCTCAGAGTAAATGGGGAATGGGTACAGAATTCTAAAAGCTTATACTTTTCTTAAAATATGTACTCTATGATTATGTCTTTAGAATTGTTCCTCTGTGATTTTCGTGAATGTTAATTCATTTGCTGGAGCCACTCACGCTGTGTTGTTTCTTGAACACACTAAGTACTCTTCACCTTGTGAAGAATTTCTGTTTCCTCCTTCTCCTGTAATACCCTTCTACCACTAATGCACATGGTTCATTTCTTATCTTCAGCTCTAATACTTTTATTAGGGGCATCTCCAAACATCAGGCTATATATAATACCGCCTCTTGCACATTCCTTATTTTTCCACAGCACTTATCACTATTTGATATTTACTTCTTTATTTATAGTTTTACATTCCGTACTAGAATGTAAACTTCATGAGTTCATGAATTGGCTGTTGTTTGCTGCCCATTTCTAGACACTAGAAGAGTACCAGTGCCATAGTAGGCATTCCTTCAATAATTACAGGTTGAACGCATATATGAATTAAATACAATTTTAATACAGGGTAAACAAGGCAGAGTAGTCAATAGTCATCTGTGTGTTACCAACTCTCCTTTCATTGAGTCTCGTGTGTTCGTGTGCACATACATGACCCTTATTTCACACTTTTCCACAGGATGAAACATTTAAATCCCTTAACTTCTAGGGCATTTCGTCTTTTTAGAGTTGAAGAACCACCATATACCACTATATTAATAGGAAAACAATAGAGAAAATCAATGAATCTAAACATTTACTTGACAAGATTAATAACAGTGATAAACTTCTAGCCAGGCTAATGAAGAAAAAAAAAGAGAGAAGACAAAAATTGTCAATATCAGTATATTGGGAGACTGAGGCAGGCAGCTCACTTCAGGTAAGAAGCTCGAGATCAGCCTGGCAAAACACTGTTTCTACTAAAAATATGAAAATCAGCTGCCATGGTGATGGGTGCCTGTAATCCCAGCTATTCAGGAGGGAGGCTGAAGCAAGAGAATTGCTTGAATCCTGGACGGGGAAGTTGCAGTGAGCTGAAATCACACCACTGCACTCTGGCCTGGGTAACACAGTGAGGTCCTGTCTCAAAAAAGAAAAATATATATACCAATGTCAGAAACGAAAAAGAGGTTGACTACCAAATTTGTGGACATTAAAAATAGAATAAAGAAATATTACAAATGACTCTATAACCACAAATTTGATAACTTAGATGAAATGAGCCAAATCGTTGAAAGATATAAACTAGCAAATTCACATAAATTCAAACAAAAATGGTAACATTTTATTAAATTCATATGTAATATGTAACTGCTTAGTTTCCGCAACTGACTGCTTAAGTCTACCACTATGGGATTAATCAGTTTTGTTACAAATTGCATCCAATGCCAATCCTGTGTTAGGTTTACAGTCATGAAACTGATGAAAACAGGAAGTAGAAATCATTTCCAGTGTTGAAGAAGACCTAATTCCTAAAACAATTTCTTATGCAGACCTGCCTACTTGGCTTGAATTTTACCCTTAGATATCCATTTTGTGTGTGTGTTAAACATTGGTATTTTTCAGAAGAAATTACTATGTGTTAATTGGTATTTGGAGAAATAACACATTAGTCCTTACACATCAATAACATTGCAGTTTAGATCAGATTATCTGATTGTTTGTGCAAGAAGAATGATATGAAGATGGGGCAAATTTTGACAAAGATGAATTGAGTAGGATAAACCGGTATCCATATGTACAGCAGTCATTATTTCAGTCAGATTTCCTCAGTGAATATTACTGCCTTCAATCCTTCATGTTTGGCACCCATAAACACCTACTTCTGCATTTCCTAAAACTTCTCAAATGTACTCTTCTCTTCAGCTCACAGAATAATTTATAAATCCTTTAAAGAAATGTGCTTCTCACACTGTAATGTGTTTGCACATGATGTCCTGAAATGGCCTTTTTCCATTTCTTTTAACCAAGCCTAATCTGTTCCATTCAGCTATCTCTTGAAGCTTTCTTGATTAATTGATTCTCCTGTGCATAGCTTCCTGTGATTGCTTCTAGTGCACTATCTATCATGTGGAATATAAATTAACTAATAGTAAATTATCTATTGGATTGAGAATCCCTGGTGAGTAAGGGCTATATTTTGTATTGTTTTATTTTCATCTTAAGTCCTGGTCCCCTAATCCAAGATTTGAATAAAGGAAGGGGCCAAAAATATTTGTTAAAGAAATAATAATGCCTTGAAAGGGCATAAGCTTTAAAATAAGAAGATATGGATATTTGCTACTTCAGGAGAAAAACAGAGAAAACAATGATGTCTGTTATCAAAGTCTGCTTACAGTTGATAATAAGAATAATTTATACCAGTATACAAAGGCATACGGCTTCATGAACAGTACAGCCTTAACTCAGACTTTAATACTGAAAAGAATCCGGGAAAACTGCACAGAAATAAAAATAGATCAGATGAGACAGTAGTTTCCAGGAACTAGCGCCATGAAAGCTTTAAGGAAGGGCAAAGTAGTTCAGGGGATATTTGAAGAACTAAGGCAGAGTTTTCATGTTTAATTGAGACAAAGGCAGGATCCAAGTGTTTTTGAGGTATCTGTAAGGTAGTAGTTAATTCAGATCAAGGCCAAAAACAAATGAGGTGGTAAAAAAGGTCAGAGTATTAAAGGTTGGGAAAGAAAAATAGAATGTTTATGTGTGTATATATGTATGTATTTATTTTTAATTAATAATGATAATTGTGCATCAGTGGATAAATGGTTAAAGAAAATGTAAATATATGCAATGGAATACTATGCAGCCTTACAAAAGAAGGAAATTCTACCATTTGTGATAACATGGTTGAAATTGAAGGACATTGTGTTAAGAATAATATCATGATAGAAATCTTAGATGCACATTCTGGAGACTAAGTATCCATAAGTCTTGGCATTAATTTTTTAAATAACCTGTTTTGGACTGAAGAATGAGAAATCATACTCACCAGTGAAACTGATTATGAACATCAGATTAGGCTGAATTGATTGACAACGTGAAAAGAATTAGAACATTTTCAAAAACCATAGAGGAAGAGCGTAGAAAGAAGCATTGGCTAATTCACTATGAGGAGAAGTCCAGAAATAGCCATTGTTAGTATTATTTTCTAATATCTAGTAATCTTTTACATGTGTTTCAGAGGAAGAAAAAAATAAGTTGTTTTGTAAAATGCACACCTTTCTATGGAATAGTGAATTGGAGCCAAATAAACATGCAAATCAAATATTTAAGCCATGCAGGAGAAAAGAAGGAATGAATAAAGTGCAAACCTGAGACTGAGAATTAGTTCTAGGGACTGAAAAAAACAGAAGTATACCACAATCATGCTGAAGAAATGAGAAAATTAAAAATGAGGATCCTCTAAATGTCATCCAAGTTGCTGGAATTCATATTAGTCATTTTCAAAAGTATAATCTTAATTACTTCTTTCACAAAGAGTATGGATTAAAAATCATTATCTCCATTCTGTAAATAAGATCACTCAAGCTCAAAGAATGAATCACTAAAGTCACCTAGTCAGAAAGAAAGGCACAGATTTGTGTCTGAAAGCCAGGTCCTCTGATTACAAGTGTCATTCTGTTTTCTTGATTCCTTTCTGCCTCTGTTCTTTTATTGTGATCTACTTAAAGGCATATGTGTCCTAGGGGGACGTGCGAGCTTTGAGACAGCTGATAAAAATGTAGCAAAGAATAATTTCACCTGTATGAGAGAAAAATCACAATAAAAAATTTCATCTGAACTCTTCCTGGAATTACTTGGTTTCTGTATATTTTAGAATTAAGTTTGTGTTAATTTCTTATTAAAACAACATTCAGTTGTCACATAGGAATAGTGTCAACATTTGATAAATATTTGAATTTGTGGTTTCTTTTCTGTTGTTATGAATACAGTTCCCAAAGACACTCAATGTATGTTTAAGACAGAAACAGTAAACTATATAACATTAAAATAAAAGTTATTTATAATTTGTTGATTTGGAGGATATCTGAAAATGTATTACATACTCACAATATCAAAAATATTTTTTTACTGAATACAAAAAAATATGATAGGGATTCAACATTACTCTTTCATAGCTGTTTTTTTCAGCACTTAAAAATGGGCCTAGAAGCAAATATAGCAGGGATACCCATTCATAAAATAGAATGTTTAAATAATTTAATTCAGAATCACACAGGGATTGCTAAACGTTAGCCTTAAAACATTGACTGCTGTATTAGTCTATTTTCACACTGCTACAAAGGTAGTATTTGAGACTGGGTAATTTATAAACAAATGATGTTTAGTTGACTTACACTTCCACGTGGCTGGGGAGACCTCAAGAAACATAATCATGGCAAAAGGTGAAGGGGAAGCAACACCTTCTCTACAAGGCAGCAGGAGAGAAAGAGCACAGGGGAGACTGCTAATTTTAAACCATTGGATCTTGTGAGAACTCCCTCACTATCATGAGAAAAGCATGGGGAAAACTGCCTTCATGATCCAATCACTCTTACCAGGTCCCCTCCTTAGCAAGTGGGAATTACAATTTGGTATGAGATTTGAGTGGGGACACAGACTCAAACCATATAAACAACAAAGAAAAATATTTAGGATCTTAAGACAAACCATTGAAATAAGATGCTCTCTGAAGTAAAAGAAATGGTCAACATATTTTGTATGAAGGGATATTGTATGAAAATTTTTTAAAAAGAAAAAAAAACAAAAACAGGACCAATTGCAGTGGCTCATGCCTGTAATCCCAGCACTTTGGGAGGCCAAGGCAGGTGAATCACGAGGTCAAAAGATAGAGACTATCCTGGCCAACATGGTGAAACCCCATCTCTACTAAAAATACAGAAATTAGCTGGGCATGGTGGCGTGTGCCTACAATCTCAGCTACTCTGGAGGCTAAGGCAGGAGAATCGCTTGAACCAGGAGTCGGAGGTTGCAGTGAGCACAGATGGTGATACTGGACTCCAGCCTGGCAACAGAGTGAAACTCCATCACAAAAAAAAAAAAAGAAAAAAAAAAAGAAAAAGGAAAGAAAGAAAAAAGAAAGTTAAAAGTTAAAGATTAATAGAAAGGCAAAATAATGTTTAAAATACCTTGTAAGGAAAAAATATATATACGTATACAGATGCACGAAATACAGATGTTTATATCATTTTAATGAGGCTATATTTACTCTGATCTTTGTATTTATGCATAGATTTATCAAAATCATGTATTCAAAAACATAGGCATTTAAGTTTCTTTAAATACAGTCAGCTCGGTTTTCCAAGTTATATTTTTAGGAATTTTTACATAGAATTCCACAAATTTTCAAAGTTACAGAATAATTATTTATTTATGAATCAAAGCACACCAGTAGGTTTTACTTATTACTTACCTTTCTGTTACATAAATGCTGTAATTTCAGTAAAATGGCAATAGCACTAGTTAATAGTGGCAAATAGAATTAAAGAATTAATTAGGCAATGAAGACTACTTAAACAAGTAAGAAAATATGTGTGGAAAACTATAACAATATGTTTACAATTTACAATTTTCTTTCTGTCATATTTACCAATTAGTTTTACCTGCTTTTTAAAAACTTGTATTGGATATTTAAATTGTATAGTTGCAATTTTATATGTTCTTTTTAATTTTTAGAAATGAACATATTTTGTGATGGTCTAGTTGTTTTAATCTTTATTGCACTCTCACTAGACAAATTTCTATATTAAAATTGTGTACAATTGCCAAAATGTATATCGTCTTGGACAAATTTTTCTTTATTAATTACTTTTCTTTTTTAATTTTTATTTTTGGTTCGAGGGGTATATGTGCAAGTTTGTTACATGGGTAAATTGTGTGTCACTGGGGTTTTTTATACAAATGATTCCATCACCCAGGAAGCGAGCACAGTATTTGAAAGGTAGTTTTGTGACCCTCACATTCCACCCACCCTCCACCTTCAAACAGGCCCCAGTGTCTATAGTTCCCCTTTGTTTCACATGTACTCAGTGTTTAGCTTTCTTTATAAGTGAAAACATGAGGTATTTGGATTTCTGTTCTCACGTTAATTCACTTAGGATAACAGCCTCCAACTCCATTCAAGTTGCTGCAAGGATATGATCTTATTTATTTTTGATGGTTGCATAGTATTCCATGGGGTCTACATACTACATTTTCTGTATTCAGTCCATTGTTGATAAGCATTAAAGGTTGATTCCTTATCTTTGCTGTTGTGCATAGTGCTGCAATGAATGTATATGTGCATATGTCTTTTGGTAGAAAGATTGAAATTGCCTTGGGTATATATTCATAGTGGGATTGATGAGTCAAATAGTAGTTTTGTTTTAAGTTCTATGAGAAATCAAACTGCTTTCCACAGTGGCTAAAATGAATTTATATCACCACCAGCAGTGTATAAGCATCACTTTTCTCTGCAACCTCACCAGAGTTTGTTATTTTTTTTTTAACTTTTTAATGATAGTCATTCTGATTGGTGTGAGATGGTGTCTTAGTGTGATTTTCATTTACACTTCTCTAATGATCAGTGATGCGGAGTATTTTTTCGTATGCTTGTTGGCCACATGCATGTTTTCTTTTGAGAAATACCTGTTCACGTCCTTCGTCCATTTTTAATGGTTAAGTTTTTGCTTGTAAATTTAAGTTTCTTACAGATTCTGAATATTAGACCTTTGTCAGATGCACAGTTTGCAAATATTTCCTCGTGTTCAGTAGGTTGTTTACTATGTTGACAGTTTCTTTTGCTGTGCAGTTTAATTAGATCTCGCTGGTCAATTTTTGTTTCTGTTGCAATTGCTTTAGGAGACTTTGCATGCATTCTTTGCCAAGGCTTATATCCAGAATGTGTCCCAGGTTTTCCTCTAGAGTTTTTATAATTTTAGGTCTTACATTTAAATCTTTATTCTATCTTGAGTTGATTGCTGTATATAAGGAAGGGATCCAGTTTCAATCCGCTTATGGCTAACCAGTTATCCTAGCACCATTTGTTATATAGGGAGTCCTTTACCCATTGCTTGTGTTTGTTGACTTTATTGAGGATCATATGGTTGTAGACATGCAGCTTTATTTCTGGGTTCTCTAACGTATTCTATTGGTCTATGTGTCTATGTTTGTACTGGTAACCTGCTGTTTTGGTTACTGTAGCCTTGTAATATCGTTTGAAGTTGGTTAGTGTGATGTCTTCAGCTTTGTTCTTTCTTCTTAGGATTGCTTTTGTTATTCAGATCTTTTGCTCTATGTGAATTTTACAATAGTTTTCTCTCGTTCTGTCAAAAATAACGTTGGTAATTTGACAGGACTAGCATTAAATCTATAAATTGCTTTAGACAACCTGTTCATTTTAACAATATTGAGTCTTCCAGTTGTGAACCCCAAATAACTGAGACAGGTGTCAGTCCATTTAGAAAGTTTATTTTTGCCGAAGTTAAGGATGCACACCCATGACACAGCCTCAGGAGGTCCTGACATTTGCACAAGGTGGTCAGGGCAGAGCTTGATTTCATGCATTTTAGGGAGAGATAAGATATCAATCAATAGATGTACGTTGGTTTGCTCCAGAAAAGCAGGACAGTTCAAAGTGGGGAGGAGACATCCAGGTCATTTGGAGACAAACACAGACAGTTATATTGTTTTGATTTCTGACTAGCCTTTCCAAAGGAAGCAATCAGATACACATTTTTCTCAGTGAGCAGAGGAGTAACTGAGTTCTGTCTGTGCTTTGTCTGCAAGGAATTTCCTTGAGGACAAATTGTGAGACAGGCAAGTAACTTTTTTATATTAGCAGCTATCTTTTTCAGGATTAGACTGGGAGGCAGGTTTGTTCTAAGCAGTTTGCAGCTTGATTTTTCCCTTTGGCTTAGTGATCTGGGATCCCGAGATTTATTTTCCTTTCACACTTTCAGTGAGCATGAAATGGTTTTCCATTTTGTTTGTGTTGTCTCTGATTTCTCTCAATGGTCTTGTAACTCTCATTGTAGAAATTTTTCACCTACCTAATTAGCTCTGTTCCTAGTTATGCTATTCTTTGTGTGGCTATTGTGAATGGGGTGGCATTATTGGTTGAGCTCTCAGTTTGGTCCTTACTGGTGTATAGAAATGCTATTAGCTTTTGTACATCGATATTTTGCCCTTAAACATTACTAAAGTGATTTGTCAACTCTAATAACCTTTGGGCAGAGACTGTGGGATTTTCTAGATATAGAATAATATCATCTGTAAAGAGAGAGAGTTTGATTTTTCTCTTCCCATTTGGATGTCTTTTCTTTCTTTCTCTTGCCTGACTGCTCTGGCTAGGGCTTTCCGCACTGTGCTAAATAGAAGTGGGGAGAGTAGCCATTCTTGTCTTCTTCCAGTTCTTAATTCCAGTTCTCATGCCTCCTGATTTTGCCTGTTTAGTGTGATGTTTGTTGTGCATTTATCATAGATTGCTTGTTCCTTCAATACCTAGTTTGTTTGTTTGTTTGTTTGTTTGTTTTTAACTTGAAGGGATATTGAATTTATTGGAAGCCTTTTCTGCATCTATTGAGATTGGTATGGAAAAAGACAGGGAAATACTGGGTAGAAGAGGACAGTTCCCCAGCAAAGACTCCACCCTCAAGACTGAAAACCCATGGCCCTAAATGGGAACAGGCATTCCTGCTTTCCTGCTCAAATGTTGTCTTTTGGTTTGCCACGTTCCCCTATCCTGTACCCATGTAAACCCCCAATCCCAGGCTTTATAAGCAGATAGCAAATGAGCAGATAAACAGAAAAGCAGAGGAGTAGAAGAGCAGTGCAGCAGAGGAGAGAAGAGAAGGAGCATCTTGAACTTTGAGAGGAGTTCAACTGGGGACGTTTGGAGAGGAGATCGGTTGCAGGATGGCCAAACTCTCGGGGAATACCATCTTCCCACTCCAACCCCTTTCTGGATCTTTATCCATTCCACTGAGAGCCACCATCACCACTCAATAAAACCTCTGCATTCACCACCCGTCAAGTCTGTGTGTGAACTGCTTCTTCCTGGATGCTGGACAAGGACCCGCGTACCAAGAGGGCACAAAGCTGTTCAACACTTAAGCTGTCTGTGAACAGCAGACCTAAAGGAGCACTGTAACATGCCCAGGGGCTTCAGGAGTCATAAGCACCTACCCCTAGATGTCATCGTTGGGGCCAGAGCCTAAAAGCGCTAGACCTGGCTACAGCACCTGGCTACAACCGTCTGCATGCCCCCACCCCTCCTGTAAGGGCTCTGAGCATGCATGTGGTTGCCGAACAGATGAGCCACACCCCTGTCACACAACCTTCGAAGGGAGTCAGGGAACTCTCCTATTTCCAGATGATCATGTGATTTACATTTTTACTTCTATTTGTACAATATATCACATTTACTGATTTGTGTATGTGGTACCAACATTGCATCCAAGGGATAAAGCCTACTTCATCTTGGTGGATTAGCTTTTTGATGTGCTGCTGGGTTTGATTGGCTGGTATTTTGTTGGGAAATTCTGCATCTCTCCTCACTGGGGATACCGGCCTGAAATTTTCTTATTTCATTCTGTCAGTCAGGTTTTGCTGAATCGTGCTGGCCTTATAGTTCGGAATCCCTCCTCCCTGATTTTTGTACAAGTTTAAGTAGAATTGGTACCAACTCTTTACATGTCTGGTAGAATGTGGCTGTGAATCTCTCTGGTCCAGGGCTTTTTTCCAGTTGGTAGGTTTTTTATTACTGATTCAATTTTGGAACTTGTTAATGGTCTGTTCAGGATTTCAGTTTCTTCCTGGTTGCATCTTGGGAGATTGCATGTTTCCAAAAATTTACCCATTTCTTCTATGTTCTCTTATATTTATTATACTTAAGAGTGGTGGCAGGTAATAGTGTTTCATTTCTATGTTCAGCGCTGCTTTAAGGACCACTTGTAAGGCAGGTCTAGTGGTAACAAATTCCTTAGCATTGGCTTTCCTGGCAAGGGTTTTATTTCCTCTCTCAATTACGTAACTTTCAGATTAAGTTTGGCTAAATATGAAATTCTTGATTGCTATTTTTTTAAAGAAAGCTGAATACAGGCCCAGTCTTTTTTGGCTTGCCAAGTTTCTGATAAAAGGCCACTGTTAGCCTGGTGGGGTAGCCTTTATATATGACTTACTCCTTCTCTCTAGCTGGCTCTAAGTTTTTTGTTTCTCATTGACTGTAGAATCTGATGGCTAAATGTCTTGGGGATGATGATCTTGTATAGTATCTTGCAGGGATTCTCTAAATTCCCTGAATTTGTAAGACAAACTCTCTAACAATGTTGCAAAAATTTTCTTGGACAATACCCTGAAATATGTTTCCCAGGTTGCTGGGAATATCTTTCAGGAATGCCCATGAGTTGTACATTTCGTGTATTTACATAATCCCATATTTCTCTGAGATTTTCTTCATCTTTTAAAATTTATTTTTCTTAATTCTTGTCTGACTATGTCAATTCAAAAGCTCTGAGATGCTCTGAGCTTTCCTCAGCTTGTGTATTCTGTTATTAATGCTTCCAATTTTATTCTGAAATTCCTGTAGAGAATTTTCTATTTCCAGAAGTTCAATCTGTTTTTTTTTTTTTTTTCTTTCTTTCTTGAAATGTCTATTCTGTTTTTCACCAGTTGGATTCTTTTATAGTTTTCTTTCGATTGAGTTGCAATCTTCTTCTGTAACTTGATGAGTTTCCTTATCATCTAGATAATCAGTTTTAGGTTCAGTTAAGAAACATTGCTGGGAGATGGTGCACTCATTTGGAAGTAACAAGACACTCTGACTTTTAGAGTTGCCGGGGTTCTTATGCTGGTTCTTTCTTATCTGTGTAGGCTGACGTTCCTTTAACCTTTGAAGTTGTTGTCTTTGGATGGGGCTTTTTTTTTCTTTTACATTCTTTGATGCTTTTGAGGGTTTTACTGTGATACAAGTAAAAATATTAGTCAACTGGTTTTATTTATGGATGCATTCAGGAGACCAAAATCTCAGCTTAGCACCCCTAGGCTACATGCTATAACCCTAGGGGCTGGGGCTAGGTCCATGGCTTTGATTTCTGGCTAATCAAGGTTAAGCTGGCAACACTCCAACAAGGGTTACTGACAAAAGCTCCCCAGGAGGGCGGTGGTGAGTCCCCAGTCATGTGCGCACCAGCAAGGTGGTGGTTGTCCTCATAAACATGCATGTCAACAATGAGTCCCCATGCACATGTGTGCTGGAGGGGGGCAGTTCGACTCCCCATGCATGTATGCATGCGCTTGCCAGTAGGACAGCAGGGGGTCTATGCATATATGCACACTAATGAGGTGGTGAGATGAGGCTGTGGGTGAGTGTATGCCAGCGAGGAAAGGCTGTGGATGGTGTGCACTGGTGGGGTCTCCAAAGATATTTGCAAAAGTGCTCCAATGGGTAGGTAGATTCTCCTGGCAAAGGAGCTATAGTGAGGGCCACTGGAAAGCCCTTTGGCTGGGATACCGGCGCAGTGCTATGAGTGGGTGAGTCCAGGAAGGGACTCTGGGAGAGGCCAGCCACCAGGGGGTTGCTCAGATCAGACTCACCCTGTATTAGTCAGTTCTTAATGCTGCTAATAAAGACATAACGTAGACTGAGTAATTTATAAAGGAAAGTTTAATGGACTCACAGATCTGCATGGCTAGGGAGGCCGCACAATCATGGCAGAAGGTGAAGGAGGAGCAAAGTCATGTCTTACATGGTGGCAGGCAAGAGAGCATGTGCTGGGGAACTCTGCTTTATAAGACCATCAGATTTCATGACACTTATTCACTCTCACAAGAAAAGCATTGGAAAGTTGGAAAGACTTGCCTACATAATTTAATTATGTTCCACTGGATCCCTCCAAGAACACGTGGGGATCCAAGAATTATGGGAACTATAATTCCAGACAAGATCTGGGTGGGGACACAGCCAAACAATATCAGGCCCCATCCCACAGGAAACACAGCCTTGCTCTGTCCAGGACCAACAGCTAATAAGTCTAAATCTGCCTAACGGAGTATGAAGAGCTTTGTAGGATGAGCACCCATGGCCATGCTCCTCTGAAGCTGTTCCTGTGCCAAAAACTCTGTGCTCCATTGATGCAGGAGTTTTGTCTCTACCACCTCTTCTGGCAGTTTTCTCTGCCAGCTCAGACGTCCATGGGGGTCCTGGGGTCTCCTTCAGCTAGAATCCCAGAGATCAATGATGACAGTGAACCACTCCAGCCCTATTTTACTCACCCCTTCCCGAGGAGTGACTGGGGGCCGGGAATGAGTCTTGATGCTTGGCAGCCCCTTGTATAGCTCCCAGCTTCCTTCTCTTTCAGCCTTAAGTCTGCTTCCACCCTCTGTCCACTCCCAATGTCTTTTTCTGAAGGTATGTTGGAGTATGCTCCTCTACTTGATTATCTGGTCTCTCTCAGTGGGAAAGCTCTTTATGGCTGTGTCTACTCAGCCGTCTTAGCTCTGACTGATTACGTACTCTTAAGGGCATTTAATTAGGACATTTTTAAAGAAGAAAATACAGATTGAATAAACAGACATTACCTATTTTTAATAAAAATAAAACTGGCATGTTTTTTTTCTGTCCTATGAGCCAGTAGAATGTTTTTCTGTTCCTTTTCCAGTGCCATATATTTCAGTTGCCTGAAGCATAGATGACATAGCTCTGTTCTTTTATGCAGCAGTAAAACTGAATACAACCAAGCAGAAAGTTCTCTTTGACTAGCACTATGTTCTTATCAAGCTCACATTACACTGACTCCTTGTGTCAGACAAATGTGATGACATCAACATAAGTAACCTCTCAAGAAAAGTGTCCGAACATGATTATTTAAGATTTTACTTAATAGCAAAAGCAGATTTCACATGCATAGGGATTTGTTTCCAGCTCTCCAAAAATGCCCTTCTCCTTTATACCCACAGGCTTCTTCATATAATCCAGCTGTGAATCAACAAGGTCCTTTACATGTTATGTATTTATAATATAGTCTCCTGTTTCAAATGTCGATGTTTTAAACCTTTCAAAGCACATTGAATGTTTTCATAAGGTAACCTGTTTCCTAGGGAATCATTTTAAGGCACAGAGGTAATTTGAATTTGTTAAATCAAAATTGGGTTCTAAATAAGTTGCAGTTTTAGTAATGAAATTTGAAAAGCTATGTTTAACTCGTTGCCTTTTTCTGGTAACATCTTTTTGCATTCTGAAGGAGTCTTATTTCTAAAAATGAGTCATATTCTCTGTATGACTTTTTGTTGCAACCTACATATAACCTTATAAAACTCAGGTGTAATCAGTTTATCTCTTTCTAGTTGCCTTATGGTCTTGTCAAAGATTATCAAACATTTTTAGGAAACAGCATATACATTTTCTGCTTTATTGCAATCCTTTTATCTATTTTTACTCTCAATATGTCTCCAAATTAAACAATTTTTTTCTTGTTCCACAATTAGAAATTATGATTTTATGGAAGGCTACCATTTAATATCTTTTCTATGTCAAGCAACGATAGCCATTTTTTAGGCACATGCCTAAGGAAGCTATTTCTTCTAAATCTATAAAATCAAAAATATAATTATGTGCTTCTTCATATTTGAGGACACTAAAAATGGCCAAAAACTTTCAATATGAAATCCCTAACAGGGCAGGCAGAGAGATCACACACCTTTTTATATTCATGTTGTTGAAGGTAATTAGGACTTTTAGCTGGTAAGATCTTTTTATTTTCTGTGATAAGAAGTTTACTCATTGAATGGAATTTGCCAACATTTTTGTTTGCAGTGTCTACTGAATATGTGGATATAGGAGCAAGTCTATTCCAAAGTTTCATTAAAATTTTCATAGAAATTATGAATATTTTGAAACTTCATTTTTCAAATTAAAGTGCCTATGCACTAAGATAAACATTTTGCTGTTACTGTGATTCCATGCACCTCACTTGACTCACTGTAGAAAGCATGATCTTTGCTAAGATCTGACAGAATCAGATCTCCCCTATAAGAGGCCAATGCATCTCTTATCAAAATCCCCCATTTGCTCTCTCACAGGGTATTTTAGATGCAACTTCTGAATTAGGTAAAGTAACTTTACACAGTTTCATACAGCCACCAAGGGAATAACATGATAATGCATGTTCATTACTGCGGTATGCCTAAGATAATTCAGTGTCCACTATTTTCAACTGATCATTGATATTTTGGGGGAAATAAAAAAAAACCTTTAGATTGATTTAGAGGTAACTACCTATCTTATGCTAATCTTTTTTTTTTTTTTTTTTTTTTTTTTTTTGAGACGGACTTTCACTCTTGTTACCCAGGCTGGAGTGCAATGGCGCGATCTCGGCTCACCGCAACCTCCGCCTCCTGGGTTCAGGCAATTCTCCTGCCTCAGCCTCCTGAGTAGCTGGGATTATAGGCATGCACCACCATGCCCAGCTAATTTTTTGTATTTTTAGTAGAGACGGGGTTTCACCATGTTGACCAAGTTGGTCTCGATCTCTCGACCTCGTGATCCACCCGTCTCGGCCTCCCAAAGTGCTGGGATTACAGGCTTAAGCCACCGCGCCCGGCCTTCTTATGCTAATCTTATGTTTCCCCATCTCCAAATTATTTTTTGCATAATCTGCAAAATAATTTGTTTTGTTATTTATTCCCTTAATGTAGCTGTATGTGTTTTTCCACCTGCCATTAATGTAGCAAAGTTATAAAGCCTTCTTTTAGGGGTATATAGAAGTAATACTGGTGTTGGTATTGTAATTGTTCTTATTTTCATTATCTGGATTCTTGGAAAATGTAGTCATAATATTCACAATGTTAAAATTGAACTATCATGAGGGCCAATATACAAATAGAAAAGAGTCAGACCATATAAGACAATAGAACTCTAACCCAAAACCTCTGCAGCAATTAGCCCAGAATGGTCAAGAATTAGTCAATCACTGCCAACTTTTCTAATTTTTGCTGACCTGACTTCCACCTCAGCACCAAACGGAGAAAGCCAAATATACTTCCCAAATCAATTACATGCTATGCCCCACTGCTAGTCAATTCACTTCCAGCTTCCTTGTGCCAGTAACCTCTTATCAAGGTATATCTGAAGTCTCCCCTTTTATCCACTATAAAGCCCCCTTGTCTGCCTTTGAGTCTGACAAATGCAAGTGATAGTGACTGACTCCCTTGCTTTATCAAGCTCTGATTAGGGCTTCTGTTTGTTCCTATTTGGGTTGTCTTTTTTTTTTTTTTTTTTTTTTTTTTAACAAGCAGTGTCTCAACACAAAGCACAACAGTTAATCCACAAAGTCAAAGGTTGTTAATGCTCATGATTACAATGCACTAAGGTTTCACACAAATTGTGTCACTTGAAGTAAATCAACCAAGCATGACCCATTTTGGATAACTGCCAATCATAGCTGCAAACATTAGTGATCAAAAGTAAAAACAGCGGCAACTACAAAAGACAGATAATCTATAATGTATTCATTTGACACTAAGTTTTCTTTCAGTCATTATTTTTGGGGCTGCCTTTTCAGCATGGCACTTCCCCACAACCTTCCTTGCCTAAAAACAGGGATTTTTTTGCTTCCTACAGAGTTGTTTCCCCAGGATGTGAGATTTTTAGTACTAAAAATAGAATAATCAAACCTTAAAAGTGGTCATTCTTTTTTTTTTTTTTTTTGGACAAAATCTTGCTCTGTTGCCCAAGCTGAAGTGCAGTGGCGTGATCTTGGCTCACTGCAACCTCCACTTCCAGGGTTCAAGTGTTTCTCATGCCTTCTTCTTCCAGGTAGCTGAGATTACAGGCACCCCCAGCATGCCCAGCTAATTTTTTGTATTTTTAGTAAAGACAGGGTTTCACAGTGTTATCCAGCATAGTCTCGATCTCCTGATCTCGTGATCCACTTGCCTTGGCCTCCCAAAGTGCTGGGAGTAGAGGCATCAGCCACCACACCTGGCCATTCTATTTTTTGTTTATTTGTTTGTTTACCATATTATCATCTAACCTGGAACACAAGCTAGAAAAATCTGCCAGCCTTCCTATATTCCTGTTTTTCTGATCCTTCATTCACATTCAACCAGTCCCCTGAAATGGGCTCTATTTCCTGGAGATGTGTTCACCATAAGCTGACATAGTGTAAACTTGAAGCCCCTTCTGTTAATGGATCTCCTTCCCAAGCTCTGAGGGAGGTCCCGCCAATGTGTTCATGTGTTTATATGATTTCCTAAAATTTTCAGAAGTTAGAATCACCATCAGTTAAGGTGACTGTCTCCACAGTGACTGCTGCTCCATCACACTTCCCTTCATGTTGGGTAACGTTAGGGTGACCACAAAGCATGTTTGGAATCCAGCTAAGGGGCAATTGAGTTGGAAATACTTCATTTTTGGTTTATTGGAATATACTGTGGTTTTCAGCCACTTCTAGGAATGGTTTCATAATTGCTAGCATCTCTGCTGTAGGAATGACTTCCAGTAGTATTCCTACCACCCACTGTACTGACCCACCCAGCATCACAGCAGGAAGGAGAATGGCCAATTTGTGTATGAAGGTATTCTCTTCCATCTGTCACTGAAACTATGAGAATAAAGGAGAAATATGGTTTAAAATGTGCAGAACCGGCAGCTAATATGTGGAAAAATCTTCCAATCATTAAATGTATATATGTGTATATATGTATATACATACATATTATAAAAAGAATACTTGGTTTTCGTAAGTGCCTAATCAAAATGAAAGTTATTTCTGGTTTCAAATATGATTTATAATGCAGGATGCATAATTATAAACCTCCCATGTTCCTTTTCTTCCTTCTTTGGATGAAAAGTGCTTAAAGTTAAATTTATCAGGAGTTTTGTGTTGGCAGGGAACAACCAGTAGCAGTACTATAAGCAACAGCTACAACTTGCTGTAAAACCGTATTTTTTTGCATCCAAATTATCAATAATGATTTTTATCCATTATAGTAGAAAAAGTCTTGATTTCTTTCTAATCTCTGTGAAAAATATTATTATAAAATCATTTTCATATGAAGATATTAAAAAGTACATATCTAAAATGTTTATATGTGGATAACATATGGAGATGTGTCAAGAAGGTAATTCATAAAACTATTCTGTTGTTTTTCTGGATTATCTGAAGTTTGTAGTCTTTATTAGCCTTTTAAAGTTAGTAATGTTGTATTATCTCTTTCCTCATTATAAACAAATATTTGCTTTCATACTTAACTTTGTATTTGTAATTTTGAGCACTTTTTCGTAGAGACACACAAAAGTGCATTCACTCCTACTATTCCCTAGACATCACCAGAATATTTTACTCACTTTCACCTTCTTTGTGCTGGTTCAGGAATTTATTCTCTGGCTCACAGCTCTTCTTGCTCCAATCAATTCTCCCTGCTGCCACGAGGGTTAAAGTTCTAAAATACAAATTCAGCGGTCATCATGGGACACAAAACAGTCACAGGTGCCATAGTGCACCCATTTCATCCTAAGCTCCCTCAGCTCGGGCTGCCTGAAGCACTGCTTTACATGGAACTTCTTATATTCTCTCACCTGTCACTTCTGAGTGTGCGGCTTCTCTCTATATGAGGAAAAATCTGATTAGTTCCTTCACCGTCAACCTCAAGTATCACCTGCTCACTGAAGATTTGTTCAACTTATCTACCATTTATATGCTCTCAGAACATCTTGCTTATTTTTCACTTTAGTACATTTCATGTTGCATGACATTTTCTTATTGATATTCATGTGTCTCCTGCTAACAAGTTTTTTGAAAGCTGGGTCTTCTTTATCTTATCACTGTATCATAAGTGGAGTATGATGCTTGCTAGACTTAGCACTCACTTGCTCATTTATTAATCTTACATATATGCTTATATTACCTACAATATGTATCAGACATTCTGCCAGGTACTAGAGATAAAGCTTGTAGTAGATTCATGATAAATATTACTGAAATGAATGAATATATTACCTTCTGATTTTGTCATAAAGATAACTACATTGCATCTTTACTCCAAGTCCTATCATCATATCATTGTCATAGAGCAGGCAGAGAATATTTCCTCTATGTTCAAAAATCGGTTGTGGCATTAAAAAAAAAAAAAAAAGCTGAACTAGAATCCAAAGTTTTGGATTTGAGTCTCTGGGCAGTAGTTAATGGTTAAGGATGTTAAGCAAGTGATGTAAGTATCTCTGGTAATACTTTTCTTTTCTTTAAAATGAGGGAAATATTTCCTACTCCATTAGCAATTACATGATATAATATAGGTGGAAACGGTTTGTTAACAATTGTTTTACACAAATGTTAAGGTGCTATTGCTTTCAGATAAAAGGTGTTACTGTTCCTCTGCATCTGTAACATTTTTCATTTACACTTTCAACAGTAATACACTGTATTTATTATTTACTGCCCACCTAGAATGAACATCATCAAATATCACTTGTTCAATCAAACTGCAGTAACACTCAATTCTCAGAGATAATGAGATTGAACTGGGACTAAATGGAAATTCATTTTGCTAAATCATAGTCACAGCCTAAAAGTGAAGGTCAAAAGGGAACTATAATTCTGGGTAGAGTGTGCTGGAAAATGCAGAAAACTCTAACAGGCACATTCAAACTAAATATCGTCAGATAAAAGCCCATATTGTACCTCACAATTTTAGTAAGTGTAAAACTTTTTATCTTTTCAGTCTATCAGGGTCTGGACCCACGGCTATTACCTCCACTATAGACTAGACCTAAGAAGTTGCAGACCCACACTTCTTGATGCTTCTATTCACTGAACGTAAGATGTGTTTCCATTATCCTTTTTCCTTGTCACTTAAAACACAGTCCTACTCTCTATAATTAAAATACATAGAATCTGATTTGATAGAGAAGATTTCACTGTGAAATTATTTATGAAATGCTTAATTGACTTATTGTTAATTGTGAGCTAAATCAAAATTTTAGAAATAATTTCAAGCCATGTCTCTTTACCAACCACAAAAATTGGTGTAGCAGTTGTCAAACAGAGACAGAAAATAAATTGAACCTCATATGGTAGAATAATGTGCATCATATTTTAAATCCTATTAATATGTTTCCCTGATTCTGCTGAGAAATACCCTGGGATTATTTTTTAAATTTTTATTTTATTTTTGGATATTGCTCTGCCGGCATTTGTTCACATTTCACTGTCGAATTATCCCTGCCACCCATGTTTTCTAACATGGGCATGTGACCCAGACAATGTTAAAAGAGTCTGTCTCTATGATATTTCAAATAAGAATTTTTAAAACACAGAGTACCTTCCTTTGTAGTGATGCAACAGAAAAGATGAGAGCCTGGGAGCCACTCATGGTCATAATTGCAGCTTAATCAAGAAATCCACACAGATAGATTAAAAGCAACAAGCACATTGAGAAAAACAGAACAAAATACTACAAAATCTGGGGAGTAATGAGATAAGATATTAGAGATCAAATTTTCCTATAAGGATACAAAGTAAATTTCAGAAAAAGCCAAAATCAGCCTTTTTTTTTTTTTTTTTTTTTTTTTGAGACAGAGTCTCACTCTGTTGCCAGTCTGGAGTGCAGCGGTGCAATCTCGGCTCACTGCCACCTCTGCCTCCCAGGTTCAAGCGATTCCCCTGCCTCAGCCTCTTGAGTAGCTGGGACTATAGGCGCATGCCACTATGCCTGCCTAATTTTTTGTATTTTGGTAGACGCACGGTTTCACCATGTTGGCCAGGATGGTCTCAATCTCCACCTTGGCCTCCCAAAGAGCTGAGATTTCAGGTGTGAGCCACCACACCCAGCCATCAGACTCTAAAAACAAGAATTGAGGATAAATCTGAAGAATAAACAAACAAAAATAGGAGATTCAGGGTAAAGAGATTAGATTAAGTTTTTGGATAAGAAGATATGCTCAGAAAAATAAAGTATATTATAGAAAAGGTGTGGAGATTTTGTGCATTCTTGTTATGCAAATCACATTGAATATTCAAAGGCACTGAGGTCAACTATATTGTCCTTAGGATGAATCCACTCTATATCAACCACTTGACAATATCAAGTCCCCATCTCCTGTGGTATATTCTGTACTTTGTTCTATTCAAAAGAAGGCAATGAATAGTTTCTTCTCCCTTGCTGTTACGTTCCAAAGTGGTTTGAGTGCTAGCACGCTAACAATCTTTGACTTCATTACCACATGTCCCACTTACAGCCGAGAAGAGCTAAGTGGACATAGCTGGGGAGATTCTGGGAAAGCTTTTTTAAGATGAATAGCCTTATATGTACATCCCTTCAGTTGCTTGCACTTCTTTTATTTATCCTTCTCCCATTTTCTGCCTGGATAAAGAAAGCAATCATTAAAGTCATGACAACCATTTTCAGACTATGAAGATGGCAGTAACATGCCAAGCTTGGTGGAGTTTCAACATGAATTTTAGAGCAGACACATGTTCAAAGCATTGCAGGCCCCTCTTTTTTCATTAATAGCCATCTTCAGCATTAACAGATGTTCCTACAAAATGCTGAGGAAAAACATGTTCCTTCCAGGAATCATTGTCTCCTAACATTTTTAGGTGGAAGATGAAGTTAAGAATGTTGTGTCTGACTGTGACAAGTTTTCTCTTGTTTAGAATGGCAAATTTGGCCTTTCAAAAATTGTGAATGCTCATGTCATCAGGTACTCTGATATTAAGGAATCGATATATGTTTTAAACAAACTGAAAATATTCTTAATAGTTGATTTTGACCTTCCTTCATTGTAATTGACCTGATTTCAAATATGGTTAGGGTCCAAATAACATTACATTTTTAGAAATAAATTATACTTTCTTTATAATAAATAATTTCTAGGCCAGGGGCAGTGGCTCACACCTGTAATCACAGCACTTTGGGAGGCTGAGGCAGGTGGATCTCCTGAGGTCAGGTTGTTCGAGACCAACCTGGCCAACCTCGTGAAATCCCAACTCTACTAAAAATACAAAACAGCTGAGCATGATGGCTGGCACCTGTAATCCCAGCTACTCGGAAGGCTGAGGCAGGAGAATAACTTGAACCCAGGAGGCGGAAGTTGCAGTCAAGATTGCGTCATTGCACCCAGACTGGGTGACAGAGTGAGACTCCATCTCAAAAAAAAAAAAAAAAAAGAAAGAAAGAAAGAAAAAAATAGTTTCTAAGTCCTTTAAGAGTTAATTATTGTTTTTGTTTGTTTTTAATTTTATAAACTATATTACTTAACAAATATTTGTAATCATTTTTCCTCTATTGGGTTTTATAAAAAGAAATAGCCATGTCACCTCAAAGTGATTCTGTTAGAGTGATTCTGATGTTATCTTTGAGTTACCACCCTGCCTTCCTTTAACTTTGGTTTCTCTCTTTTTTTTTTTTTCAGTCTTTCACATTCACTAGTGAGCACGGTATTATATAGATACTACATTGATATTTAATTTTACTATCTCCAAATTTCCTTTTCATGTAAAATGAAAAAATGTTTCAATGCGTTTCTCATCCATTACCATTTTTTAAGTAAAATACTTTACCGTCTCCTTAGTAAGAAAATCATATGCTATTTCTCCACACATATGTAAAGCCTGAAGTCATATAGTTCACCTTTCTCTATGACTGATCCTATCACTGGAAATACTGCTCAGTAAAACCAAATCACAATACATTTCCCTCATTTTTCTTATTATTTTCTTCTTCTTTCCATCCATATAATTGCTTAGCTAACAATTATATTTTGATATGGGCTTTACTGGTTTTGTGAATTTGTAGCTTTATTGTTTGAAAGTTTCTATTTTTACACTTTGACCTACTTCCCAAATAGTCTATCAAATTTCTTTTTTTAAAATTTATTTTTATTTTTATTTTTATTTTTTTCTATCAAATTTCTACATAACTGTGAAAATAATTGTCATAGGATTGTTTTGCTTTCTCTTATTGTACATATATAAAAAGATACTTTCTCATTGCTTCAATAATTTTTGCGTGTTTGAATTTCTGTTCCCCAATTAGACCATGATAATTCACCCTTAGTTTAGAACTGTCTGGTACATATAAGGTTTTCAGTAGACATATTTTATCTGAGCTCGATCATAACAGATTGAGGGGCTAGAACTAGGTCTACTTCCTTTCTAACTGCCCACAAGAGCTAATAGAGCACTTAGAACATATTTAGCAAATGCTGAAAAACAGAAAATGAGACTAGGACTGAAAGTCTGGCCTTAAAAATTGACTGAGCATAGGATGTTTCCCTCCTCCCAAAAAGGTAGTCTCTTATTCCTCCCGCAAATTACAATTAAAAATATCAGAGAAAATCAGTGGACCTTAAAGGTCAAGAAAAGAAAGCAAACTAGCTAGAGATTTTACAACTTGAGGAATAATGGGGAAGTGAATTGTCTGTGTTTTGTTTGTTTTTCCTCCTATGTATCTCTGCCTGGGTATTGGAGAAATGCACAAAACATAAATTATAACGGGAGCAGATAAAACAACAACAAAAAAAACCCCACACGCACGGTTTCTCTCTAAAAGGACAGAAAAGGATGGCTAATGAGACATAATGTGTACACCCTCCAAGAATAAGCTTCCCTACAGGATCCTCCAGCCCCAGACATTGAACAATACCTTGTCTCTCATCCCTGTTTTCTACAAAGGAGGTTGCATCCCTATTTCTCCCCACTGTGCACTCTACCAACTGTTCGTTGGAGCCCTACCAGTCACCTCCACACTGCACTAACATGAGTAGACGTGCTTTTCCTCCCATCCACAGTGAGCCCTGTGACTAGGAAGACTGTGGAGTAAAAAAGCTATGTGATCATTCCAATCTTATACTAAGTGAACATCAGAAAAGAAGCAACACTCTTTATCCTTTCTGTCATGTGCTGTGGATCTCATGAAGGGGAGCACTGCTACTATCCTAATCTCGCACTAGCCAAGTGACAGCAAAGATGAAACAACCAACTCCCACCCAATTAGAAAATAGAGGCTATGAACAGGGAGAAGAGGGAGCTGCAGAAAGGGAGTCTGTACATGAAGCTCTGGGCAGACTGTGGAGTGGCCATCCATGAAACCAATCATAATCACACAGCAAAATGTGTGAGAACTGACCTATGGTGCAGAATATTGCCAAGATTTCAAATTGGTTGAAAATCTTCTGTAAATGGTTTCAAAAAACATTTACAGAAGATCACTATAAACGTTTTGAAATCTCAATTAACATTTAAAGTACAGCCCACAAAATTTGGCCAGGACATGCATTCTGAACTTTAACAGGTATATCATCTGCCTTAGCAGACATAAATAAGAAATATTATCATATACAACTTAAAATTTCCAGAATATATTAAACATCATTTACTACATCATGTATCATTGATATAATAAATTAATGTAAAAGGATAGTTTTCTAACAAATGAACTAATTGGACATCCTAATCGGACATCCCTAGGCAGAAAATAAACCTTAATTTAAACTTTAAAAATATTAACTCAAAATATTAATAAAATATATTTTATTAAGTATAAAATATTAATGCAAAATCAATTATAGATATAAATAACAACCTAAAACTAAAATTTTTAGATAAAAAACACAGGAGAAAATTTTTGTTACTTTGGGCTAGGTGACAAGTTCTAAGACATGATGCCAAATGCAAAATTTACAAAAGAAAATATTTATTGGCTGGGCCTGGTGGTTCACACCTGTAATCCCAGCACTTTGGGAGGCTGAGGCAGGTGGATCATGAGGTCAGAAGTTCAAGACTAGCCTTGCTGAGATGATGAAACCCTATTTCTGCTAAAACTACAAACAATAGATGAGCATAGTGCCTGGCTCCTGTAATCCCAGCTACTCAGGAGGCTGAGGCAGAGAATTGCTTGAACCTGGGAGGCAGAGGTTGCAGTGAGCCAAAATCACACCACTACACTCCAGCCTGGGCAACAGAGGAAAAAATATATTAATTAAACTTTATTAAAATTGAAATACTTTTGTTCTACAAAAGATCCTGTTAAGAGGCTGAAAAGACTAGCCACAGACTGGAAGAAAGTATATGCAAATTGCTTATGTTACAAAGGCTTTGTTTCCAGAATGTGTAAGAAACTCATATTCAGTCAGAAAATGGGCATTTCATCATAGAAGATATACAAATGATGAAAAAAAAAACATTAAAAAAAACTAGCCATGAAGGAAATGCAGATTAAAGCTATGATGAAATAACACCATAAATGTACTAGAATGGCTAAATTAATAAATTTTGACATTCCCAAATCTAGGTGTGAGGATATAGACCAATTGGATTTTTCACATACTCCTAATGGGAATAAGATATGCTGTGACCTCCCTCTGGAAAATAGTTTGAAAGTTTCTTATAAGTTTAAATATATACTTATCATATATATAACCCTGGGTATTTATAATAGAGAAATAAAAACTTACAGTCATATTAAAAACCTGTCCATGAACTTCCATAGCAGCTTTATTTTTAACAGTGAAAAACTAGAAGCAATTTAAATGTCCTTTACCAAGTAAATGAGGTATAAAAAAGGTGGTACATCTGTGCACAGTAATGTTACTCAGGAATAAAAAGGAATGGACTGTTAATACAGGCAACTACTTGAATGAATCTCAAAGGCCCTATATTAAGTGAAAGAAACTGAACCAAAAATGAGTACATACTGTATAATTACATTTATGTTAAGTTCTAGAAAAGTCTAAATGATAAGAGTCTAAAACAGATCCATGATTGACAGGGATTAGATTTAGTGGGGAGAGATTATGAAACAGTTTTCTATTTTGATTGTGGTGGTAATTACATTAATCCATATCTATGATGAAATTTTATAGAACTAAATTTTTTTTAAAACACATGTAAAATATAAAATCCAAATGAGCTTTGTAGTTTACTTGATAATACTGGCCCAATGTCAATATTTTGACTTTGACAATATGCTACAGTTATGTAAAATGTCCTCATTGGGAAAACTGCAAATTATCTGTATTTGTTTTACAAACTTTTGTGAGTCTTAATTTATTTCAAAACAATTTTTTTATAAAAAGACATTTTCAAAGGAGGCATAATTTATTATTTCATTTATTTAATCTGTTAAGGTGAAGAAAAATTATTGATAGATAACAAATCTGTGGTTTCCAGGGGTCAGGATTAGGAAGAGGGAGTAACTACATACAGGTAGCACGAGGAAGTTTCCCTGGAGCACCAGAAGAGTTCATCCTGATTTTGCTGGGGGTTATACAAATCTAAACATGTGATAAACATGTGATAAAATTTCATAGCATTTTGCAACAACCACAAAAAAATTCAAAGAAAAAAGTAAGTGAATACAAAACTGGTGAATTCTTTTAAAAAAAAAATCAGGTCATTTGGTTTATAATATTCAGTTTTCTGTTTTTAAATTACACTATAGTTTTGTAAAATGTTATCATTAGGGGAACCTGAGTGAAAGGTACATAGAAACTCTCTGTACTGTTCTTGGAATATTTAAATCTAAAATTTTTTCTGGATAACAGTTTAAAAATTGACTAAGTATAGAAAATAGAGTGATTTCTGGTGTGAATTCTTAACTGTGAAGTCTTTTCCTGCTCCTACCTGATGTCATCTGCCACCTAGCAACCTCGCTCCTCATTGACAGGCATTACAAATGGGAAAACGCCCCTGAATTACTTCTCGCTGACTGTAAAGCAATCACATTATTACTTGGCAAGAAGCCCAGGGTTATGGGCAAGAAATTATTCAGAAAAAAAGCTCTAATGCAGCTTTTATTTGAAATTTCCCCTGAAATAGAAGGATGTTCATCAACACAGAACAGGGGCATGCACAGTTTAAGAGAACATAAGACTGTATGTAATTTGCTGAACTATTACAGAAGATTTCTTATCAAGCTTTCAAAAAGTTGTAAAACAATAATATTCTGAAGCATTTGATTCATATTTAATCAACAACATATAAACAGGTCAAATTTAAGCAAACACTGTAAAATCATTCCCTAAGCAAGCTACTATTATGTTTAAATTAGAGAACTAATAATATTTGGCAGGAGTGTGCTTTATTAATGATTAGTAAAACTCTACATTTTATAATTGAAAATAAACCAAATAAAAGATATAAAATACTAACTATATTAAAATAATGTTTCTTTCTACCATAAACATAAACAGCTTCATATTACTGCAAATACCAGATAAAACTAGATATGTTTCCAGAAAATTCACCCCTTCAAGCATTTCTTTATACTCCCAAATCTCCTAAAGTTAAATTTTGACTCAGTTTTGTGAAACAAGCAGTATCTGGGAAGAAGTGATAAAAATGTGTTAATTTGATGATATATATTTATGTCAGGAATGTGGAACTCACACGTAAAATATGACAATGTTTAACTTTAATCGATCACTATTTTCTCAGCAAACAGTGATAATTAGGAAATCTGCCCCTAAATTTCTGTCTTCTAAAATTTTCCCAGCCAGGGTGGGCACAATGCCTCACGTCTATAGACCCAGGCACCTGGGAAGCTGAGCCATGAGGATCACCTGAGCCTGGGGAGGTGGAGGCTGCAGAAAGCTGTAATTGCATTGCACCACTTCACTCCAGCCTAGAAAAAAAAAAAAAAAAAAAAAAAAATCCAATCTTTTGTGTTCCAGGAAACATCTTTCCGTAAAGAATCACATTTCTCCATAAAATTCAAGTAAGACGTATGGTACACTCTTTTATTGACTCCTATAAGATTTGTGTATTGCTTCCTTTAAAATCTGTTTAGACAAGACCAAAGAGACCCTCTAAATTCTTGTTCTTTGTCTCAAGAGTAATTAGCTAAGATTTGAACTATTTGTTCCCTTCAAACTAGGCAGACACAGAGATAAACATTTCCTGTTCAGCGAACTGGCTGAGACTTCCTTGATTGTAAAACAATCACAACTCTAAATCACACCACCTGTAAATTGCCTGCTCCTCCCTATGAATGTCTAAGATAAAATCCATCCTGCCGGGACACTGATCTTCAGATCTGCAGTGCTCTCCCTATGGCAATAAGCTGTATGAAATCTCTCCTTAATTATCTGGTGCATATTAATCTTTGACAAATAAAATACAATAAGGAGTTTTGATTTTGCTTAATGATACACTGTTTTGTATAAAAAACATAATTCCAATCTAAGATTTAAATTTTAATAAATTTTTGCAGTAGCGGCTTTTTTATGAACATACTTTAGAAAGTTTGCAAGGTCAACCTTAGCTGTATAAAACTACCTACTACTTTCTAAAACATTTTTAAATTTTATTTTTAATTGAAAGATAATAATTGTATATATTATACAGTGATGGTTAAAGTATTATTTTCTTTTTCTTTTTCTTTTTTTTTTCTGAGACTGCCTCTCTTTTGTCAGCCCAGCTGGAGTGCAGTGGTGCAATCTCAGCTCACTGCAACCTCTGCCTCCCAGGTTCAAGCAATTCTCTCAACTCAGCCTCCTGAGCAGCTGGAATTACAAGCACCTGCCACTAGGCTGGCTAATTTTTGTATTTTTAGTAGAGACCAAGTTTTGCCAGGTTGGCCATGCTGATCTCAAACTCCTGACCTCAGGTGATCTGCCTGCCTTAGCCTCCCAAAGTGCTAGGATTATAGGCATGAGCCACCATACCCAGCAGACATATATATACGTGTGTGTATATATATATATACACACACGTATATATATATATATTATATATATGTATATATATATAAAATATATATATATATATTATTTCATGATTCACAAGCACTAATTAAATAAATTCTAAAGCAAGTTTAAATTTCAAGAAGTGTTTCTCAGCCAACCAGAATATGTCATCAGTTAGTGGGTTCATATGTCAGTACAAAAGGAGATTCCCTGCCAACTCAAAACCATATGATTAATGAATTAGAGATAACTTCCTAAGAGTGAATTCGTAGCTCTGCAATAATTATTCCAAGTATATTTGGGTTAAACTCGGTCCATCATAGCAATAAAAAAGAATTGAAAAGGGACCAAAAAATTATTTCAGTCTCTGTCTTTTATACGCAGTGAAGATATGAAATTTTCTAGTATTGAAATCTCTTATTTGTTTGGTTTTCTGAAAACAACACATAAATAAACACAAGGGGATAGGCATTAGGATACTGAAAAGAATCAAACATAATGCTGTGCAGAAGAAAGGTAAATTATCTCATTCATCTCTGACAGGGAAAGGTAGAAGTAGTAAGTTATTTGAAGGAAAGACTGAAGACAGAAAAGAAACTCTGTTAAACATGGGAAAAAAGAAAGTTTTGACTATAGTATTGTTTTCATCCGTTAAGGATGAAAAGATCACATTTGATTCAAAGCTGTTGTTAATTTTATAGACCATGAATCTTCACTCTTGTCACCAATCCTTGTAGATTCCAGTACCTCAACTGACAACATCCTATTAATTCAATGGAAGTTCTTAATCGCAATCAAGAAAACATGAGTATCAAGATGCTAAGAGTCTCTCCATTTCCATTACAACTATCATAGACCAGTCCAACATTATTTTTTACTTAGACCATTGTCACAGCTTCAAATCTGTCTTTCCAAATCCACTAAGGACTCTACTCCCAACCAAATCTCCTTTCTCCAATTATGGCTAGAATTTTTTTTTTAAATTTCAATTATGATTTTTTTTGTCACTTACAACTAAATGCTTTAAAATTTTTACATTGTTCCTCTAAGTCTAACTTTCTGAACATGTTCTTTTTGATGTTAAAATTCTTCCCACTTCTTTCAAGGTCATTTCTAACCACTCCCATCACTGAATACGAATTAGTCATTCTGTGCTTTCTATTTCTATAACTGCCCTTCATTGTTCTTCCTCAAGGCATACACATATTTTTTTCCTTGCCTAAAATGTTTTCTTTTTCCCCACGTTGGCTTATTCTTATTTGACCTCAGTCCTCATGTTAATTTTATTTCTCCAGAGATGCTTTCTCTGGCCATTCTTCACCTCCAAAATTAGATTTAGTTTACTCTCACACAGCAATCTACCTTCATAGCACTCATCAAATTATAAAGAAATCACTAAGTTTTCATTAGATGATGACATCAAAGCAGACTGGCAGGACAACTGCTTGAATGACAATTTTTAAGGATCCTTCTATGAGTGAAAAACCTTGAGCAAGATATTAACATTAAGACCTTTTATTATTTTCTTAGGAGGTTGTCAAAAGACAAGTGGATACTAAGACTGAAGGAAATTTCCCAGTGACCATTCAAAAGTGCTTTGACCCATCCAAGGGAAATTGTTTCACATTATTAAGTAGAAAAAGGAGGGTTATAGAAAAATCTAAAAGGACAAATTACCCTTTGTGGAACAAAAGGAAATAGCTGTAAATATTGGCTGAGTGAGACACTCTCCTTGGCAGCACTAGTAACTAGATCAGCATTTCAGAAAAAAAATCGCAATTCAGAAAGGCAATAAATTGTAGGACAAAACCAGAAACGGTAGTCAGAATGATTTTACAACCCTTCCTAAGAACCATTCCTGACAATTCCTGAGTGTTTTCAGAGGTTTGGAAATTGTTATGTGGTGAAAAATTCTTTTTTTCTGTTTATTTAACTTGCTTTTTGTTAGAATTTTGTAAAGTACAATACTAATCATACAAAGTGTTGCTAAACAAAATAATTCTTCAGACAATTAAAGAAAATTGATTTTTGCTACTATTACAGCATTCTTAGGCTTTTATCAATGTGGAAAGGTGGCTAGAGCTTGGATACCATAATAAATGTTGTTGTAATACTGAGCTGGGGAGATAAAAGTAGAGAAAACTTCCAAGGGACAAAAAAAAATCGTTGAAATCTGAGCTTGGAGTAGGAAGTACAGTAGAAATGTAGGTAAAGTTCTAATATCAAGATTGCTTAAGGGAAGAGGAGGGAGGGGCCAGAATCTGCTGGCTTGAGGCAAGAAATCTAAAGGAGACATGTTTAGATTTAAATTTAGGGTTTCAGATTGGTGATATTGCCTGTCTCACAAAGAAACAGAAGCAAGTTTTAGCTGGATAAAAGCATCTGCAATTTCAGCCTCAGTTTTTACACATGTTAAGAACAACCAATATGAGTTTTTATCAAAGAAGCCTCAGTTTTTACACATGTTAAGAACAACCAGCGCCGGGCGCGGTGGCTCAAGCCTGTAATCCCAGCACTTTGGGAGGCCGAGGTGGGTGGATCACGAGGTCGAGAGATCGAGACCATCCTGGTCAACATGGTGAAACCCCGTCTCTACCAAAAATACAAAAACTTAGCTGGGCATGGTGGTGCGTGCCTGTAATCCCAGCTACTCAGGAGGCTGAGGCAGGAGAATTGCCTGACCCCAGGAGGCGGAGGTTGCGGTGAGCCGAGATCGCTCCATTGCACTCCAGCCTGGGTAACAAGGGCGAAACTCCGTCTCAAAAAAAAAAAAAAAAAAGAACAACCAATATGAGTTTTTATCAAAGATAGTCAAATTTATCAGAAAATCATTCTTTGAGAGACTGTTAGCCCAAAAAAAATGCCAATAATTTTATATGTTTAAAAACATTAAAGATATAAACAATACAATCATATATATATGTTCAAAGAATAAAGAAGATAATCCAAAATTATCAGATTTCAAAAAAAGATCATTTAAAAATAAAAATTTTAAAAATATTCATGTATAATTGTTGAAATAAAAAACTCAAGGATGACAAACTGATTATACTTATCTAAAGTGAACTAGAAAATATACCTCTATTTATCAAGAATACAGAACTACAAGTTAGACTTGAGTCTCATTCCCAAGGTACCTCATTATGAATATGCATATATTCTAAAATACGAAAAAAAAAAGTGAAATCCAGAACACTTCTGGTCCCATGTATTTTGAATAAGAGATACTCAGCTTGTACTAAAAATAAATAGTTGACAACCTAAAACTGAATCTCAAGTAAAAGTATCTGATATGGTTTGACTCCGTCACCACCCAAATCTCATCTTGAATTGTAGCTCCATAATCCCCACATGTCAAAGTGGGATCCAGAGGGAGGTAATTGAATCATGGGGATGGGTTTTTCCCATGCTATTCCTGTGTTAGTGAACAAGTTTCATGAGATCTGATGTTTTTATAAAGGACAGTTCTTTGCATACACTCTCTTGCCTGCTACCATGTAAGATGTGCCCTTGCTCCTCTCCCTGCTGTGATTGTGAGGGCTCTCCAGACACATGGAACTCTGAGTCTTTTAACCCTCCGTTTCTTTGTCTATTACCCAGTCTCAGGTATTTCTTAATAGCAGTATAAAAACGGACTAATACAGTATCTTTCAAGAACAATAGTAAAATAAATATTTTCAAATAAAGAAAAAGTGGAAGAATTCACCAACAGATGAGTGATAAATTTATTTCTGAAGGACATAATTCAGAAAGATGAAAATGCATCCATCTTAAAGTGAGAAATGCATGGTTGGTGACTGATAAGTTGCTCTATAAGCTACGGCAGTAGCTCTTGAGAGAGGTCCTGGGAGACTTGATACACAACACTTAGAACTTTAGAGTTGGCTTCTTTCAGTGTTATGTAAGACATTCCAACTCCATGTTTAAAACTAGGCTCACAATGAGATGGAGCCTTATAGGTATCCTGCTGGGGGATGGTAGAGGGCAAATTTGGAAATGTTAAAGATTATAGGGATTAGAGTTCCTCCAAATTCTTCAATATGTCAGAGATATCCTATATCAGTGAGCAGAATTCTATTTCCTGCTTTGTTTGTTTGATTTAAACTAGATTAACATTTTCTCAGAAAATAAAAGGACATTAAGCACTTTTTACAAAATTCATCTGAAATAAATGATCTCTGAATAAAGAAATTAAGGATTTAGGGAAGAAATTTCAGCAGCTGGGTTATCTTCACAGCTAGTAATTTTAAAAGAGTACCAAAATAGATTAATATATTGTTGCATTACAGGCATAAAATATCTTTTGAATATTTTTAATTTGGACTACTACACTATAACATGAGCAAAATAACTTATGTTTCATACAAGTGCCATAAAACTACAGGTGTGCTTGTAGAATTTCACTGGTACCCAGTGTTCTGCTGGAAGGGAGAAAAAGAATTATTTCTAGCAATATGACTTGCAAGGTGAAGTAATTTTCTCATAAATCATTATTGAACATTTCATTGTCTCCAAAACATAATTTAAGTATCTTTGAAGGAAATGAATACAAGGAGGGAAAAAACCTCAAAAATATCGTCAGCACAATTTTGAAAAATGTTATTCAAAAAATTTTTCTTACTCAAAAATTCAATTCTACTTATAAGTCAGATTGCTATAAAGTAGCTTGATTTCCTAAAATATAATGACTAAAGTCAAAATATTCTACCTGCACTGTTTTAGGAGATTTATTATTTGAGAATAAACATATGCTTGACTATATGAAAACAGTGAAAGTTTGCAAACTAGAATGATCAAGTAAAATTATTAGAACTTGTAGCCAAAAAGTGCTTTTGCAGACCACTTTCACGTGACAAGAAAGCGCAGCATTTTATTCACTAAACATATAATGACTGTCTCTTATACTTGAAAGAGTGGTACAGTACAGAAGATAAAAAGATGAACAGTATAGATTCCTCAAGTTCTGGAAGAAAAAAGACATGTTGACAGCATTCAAAATTAATAATAGTATAGAAATTTCCATATGTGAGTCTGGATGGGTGTGAGGGGTATGGTATTAGTAAAGGTCTTTTTAATATAAAATTAAATGGTGGTAGCACATGACAAAAAAAAAAAAAAGAACAAAGTTAATAATTAGAAATATAGGCTAACACTAGACCATTTAACAAAAACAGAAAACAAAGACAATGCAGTAAAAAAAAAAAAAATTTAAAAATGAACCAATCTATAAAGTGAGTGTTGCAAATTATAAATAAGGCTGAATCAGAGAATTCGGACATAAGAGATTTTTAGCATAAAGCACAGGCAGCAAAGGCCCAGGAGTTGAACAAGAACCAGAGAAAGAGACAGAAGCCAGACCATATGAGATACAGGAGAGACTTTGGGTGAATTGCCAAAGAAAACCGTTTGAAAGCTTAGAGCAGATGATGACTTGATCTTATTGGTGTATTAAAAGAATGTCTGGCTACAACTGTGCCACAGTAGTTTATATGGTGTTAAGGATCATGAAAATTGGAAGCAAGTGTACTAGGGAGAAGGCTGCTATAGTAATCCATGCAGCCATGGTGAGAGTGGTTGCCATGGTGAGAGGTGATTGGTTCTACGAGGTGTTTTCAAGATGTTGCTCACAAAATTTGTCATATAGGATATGGATATGAAGAGAAAGACAATTGAAAAATTCTTTTCAAGGAGTTTTACTTCAGTAAACAGATAGTGGTGCTATTCACTGAAATACAGGAACACTGTGGTGGGAACAAGTTTGGTAGGTAGACTGTGCAGGAATTGATAATTCAGTTTGGGATGTGCTAAACTTGAGACATCTGCTAGATATCCAAGCTGAAAAGTTGAACAGCCGTTTGGATATATGTCTAGATTTCTGGAGAACATTTAGAGGTACAGATAAAAATTAGAAGTTGTCAGCCCTTAGTTGCAATTAGATGCCATGGAATTAAAAGTTTCATGTCGGGAATGAGAGTAGAGAAAGAAAAGAAAAGAAGGTCTGGGTCTAAGCTCTGGGGTGCTCTGAGATAAAGAGATTTAAAAAGATAACAACGATTCAGAAAATAACACAGATAATTGTAGCCAGTGAAGAATGCAGAATATTCGAGTCTGAGGCATGAGTTTAAAACAATAAAATAAATAAGCAAATCAAATAAGAAGGGCTAGTTTCACTGAATATCCCCAAAACAAAAATAGTTTGTTTAATATGATAATTATCTTTGCTTACTTTCATAGACAGCAATTTAATTAATACATTGTGATAGAAACTGACACTTCTACAAAACTGGAATTAAAGAATGTCCCAGATAATATTATGAAAGAAAAATATCTATGAAAATGTAATGAAAAGGCCAGACAGTATTGATATTCCTATGCACACAGATGCATAAATTAATAAGGAAAAATTTCTGTGAAAACACTCTTAAAATCAGCTCAAATCCAAAAATCTTAGAGACTCCCATTTTATTTAACCAAACATTGCAAACATTCACCAATTTAATTGCATTTCTAGAAAAGTGTTGAAAGTTCAGGACTTAATCAGAATAAGTAATACAACTTAAATATTTTTTTAAAGAAATTAACATTAGGGTTGGACCTGTAATGGGAAAAAGTAATAAGGTAAAGAATTTATGTAATAAAAGTTCCAAGTAAAATATTAAGTAACAAGGAGAATGAATGCCAGGAAGCCTTTGAGTAAATAAAATAAATGTTTGCTTCCCTTGTTGACATAAGTCAATTGCAGCTTTCTAAAGAAATCAAGGAGATAATCAGTAGTACCTGAAACTAAGTGCTCTTTATTCCTTCCTGTTTTTAGTGTCTTTTCACAGAATAAAGGTTTGATTCAGAAAATGTCTGTTTTTCCCCATTCACTTTATTTCACCTCCAGAGAGTTTGTGAAACTTTCACATATTTATATTTACCAACCAGACACTGATAAACAGGTCAGGCAAAATGGGAAAGGGACCTCTTCAGCAACTCCTAACAATACTCTTTTACTCCAACCCAAATCAGGAAGTCTGGGAGCTCTTCCCGATGCAAGAGCTCCCCACTCTTCCATCTTGTACAGGGCACTACACATGCTCATGTGTCTATGAGAAATCATGGTTACCTAACAAGGTCTACGCACTGGCTTGACTTTTCAGAACCACACTACCGGGCAACACCCTGTGAAGTATGCAGTTTGACAGAAGCAGAGTACCAAATAGTGGAAATTGCAGGCTCTAAAAAGTTTGAATTATCACAACATGCTCTGTACAGAAACCAGTGTATAAATGGCTCATCATTCAAGTCACTTAGAAGCACTTTAAAACTAGAATTGCCAGATTTAGCAAATAACATAGGAATTCCAGCTAAATTTGAATTTGAGAAAAACAATGAACGATTTTTTGTATCAGTATATCACATGCAATATTTGAAACATACTTATACTAACAAAAATATTCATTGTTTATCTCAAATTCAAATTGCACTGGAACTCTGTATTTTATCTAACATCACTAACTGTAATCTCAAAATTTGCAAAGAAGACTTGGTCTCGTGTATGTGTCTAATTCTATACTTTTTTTCCAACAAAATAAAAATGCAGAAAATATGTATTATGCATTCATTATTCTCCTATAAATGGAAATGAATGCATCTTGAAGAGAGATCATGGACACCTAAAGTTTCACTACTTCTGTACAAAATGCTTTATAAACATATTTCATTCTATCACATTGTATTATAATTATACAGCATATTTGAACTAGGGAGATTTTGTTAGCTCTCATAAAATAGAGCCAATAACCAATTTTATGCAAATGAAATAACTTAGAATACGATTTACATACTAGTAAGTTAAGAACTCAGCCACATATCTAATCAAAAACTCTCACTTTTAAAATTTAAAAATCATTGCTTGTACATTTAAGGTGTTGGTTTTTGTTGTTGTTGCTTTTTTGAGGGGGGATTGGTTTTATTATTTTGTTTGTTTGTTTGCTTTTGCTGCTGTTGGTGTTGTTGTTGAGACGGAGTCTCACTCTGTCACCCAGGCTGGAGTGCATGGTGCAATCTCGTCTCACTGCAACCCCCGCCTCCTGGGTTCAAGCAGTTCTCCTGCCTCAGCCTTCTAAGTACCTGGGATTACAGGTGCCCACCACCAGACCCAGCTAATTTTTGTATTTTTAGTAGAGACAGGGTTTCACCATGTTGCCCAGGTTGGTCTGAAACTCCTGACCTCAGGTGATCTGCCCGTCTCAGCCTCCCAAAGTGCTGGGATTACAGGCCTTAGCCACTGCTCTCAGCCAGTATTTTGTGTTTTTAAAAGAACACCTGCTTGTTTTCCTGCTCTTTCTAGGCATTGCTTCAGTTAATATATGTATTTAAGATACCAGGTGCAGTCATATTACCACATTCCTCAGTAGAAGTTGTGTGAATAAAAATGTTTCAGCTTCCACTGATGCTTTAATTTTGCAACTTATATTGAGATAGAAAGGGTCACGCCTGATTGTTTAAGGGAAGAACTACACTGAGATAAACTTGACAGGGGAGATGGCAATAAGAAACTTCAAAAGAAGGAAAACTTGAGAACAGAGGAGTTGCATCTTTCATCCATCTCAACACAAGATTACACTTTTAGTGTCAGCCTATGAAGCCTTAGGTTTTAATTTATAAAGAAAAGCTGAAATTTTCCACATGTGACCATTGAGATGTAGCTTTGATTGAGGACATGTTGTCTCTGGACTTACAGATGTGGAAGATGTACTGATCCACTGTCACATTGATCAGTTAAGAGGGACAATATTATAACTATTTTGTCTTATATTCTTTGAACATATTCTAATCCTTGGAAAACAATGATTACATTTCTGGTTTCTTTTAGTGCCTTCTTAGGTATTATTTCCCAATCAAATCTATGGTCCTTTTCTTTTTCCCACTCAAATTTTTTTTTTTTCTGCAAACAGTACTGAAATAAAATAGCTATGCAAAACTGATGCCGTAATTTAAACCGCTGTTACCTCGGAAGAAAAGCCAATTTCAAGACAAGTCTTTAAAAAATTTTTTTCTGACCCACTACAGTCATGGATGATAATATAAGCAACATGCCGGTTGTTTATAAAGCCAAAAAAAAAAAAAAAATCAAACTTACCAATTGTACAAAGAAATGTTTCCCTTGTCTCATTTGTTTTAAAAGGTATTATTGGAAACATGACTATGAGAACAAACCACTGACAGTATTTCCTAGTTTGATGTTAGAAATGAAACTGTACAACATGTTTAGCATTTTTGAAACTTTAAATTATTAAATAAGTAATGTCAATCCATATTTTAATAAAGACAGAGTCCAGAAACTTAATTTTTAACCTAGAACAAATATAGGGATTATAATTCTCAAGTAAGCCTACAAAGTTTCAAGAACTTGATATTTTCTTATCCTAGTTTATTCATGCCTCAGCAAAATAACTTCAGGACAAAATTTTCATCATAATCCCTACAGTATTTTATTTCAGAATTGGTTGTGATTCTCCAAGTTCTTCATTTTATTTCCTTACTATTTCAATAGCATGGCCTAGTTTTAATGCTTTTCTAAGGAATTTGTATATTCATCTAAAAATGAGGTAGGTAAAAAAGTAATAAGAAGAAACATAGTAACTTTTTATTGCAATAAAGCCAACTGAAATAAAATTTCAGTTTAATCAAAGTTTTAATACTTTTCTATAGATGTGACTATGCAGAATATAAACACTAGTGCAGTCTATGTTATATCAGCAAATTGCCAACTTTATTGCAATAACATGATCAAATTTTTTTTTGTAGAGAAAGCCACACTTACATGATGCCAAATTAACTGAGAAAAAGGAAAGTTTTTATGAGTTGTCTGCACTTGGGCTCTTCATGCCTGCTATGTGACAGTGCCCTCTCCCTCTCTTGCCCAGTGATTCTGTGTATCATACAGGTATATATCTTCGGGCATAGATGACTGCAATTCAATAATGGAAAAAATACAGATACAACACAATTACTTTGTGCTCTTAGTCATAGAATCGTTATGACAAGTAGTTATGACTAATATGAGGATAAGTTTTCCTGGGATTAATTGTGGGATAAATTTTGCTTCATATTTAAAAATAATTTTAAGCTTAAAATAATCAGTACTCTATATAACAGTAAAATTTTAGAGGTGTGAAGAAAGAAGGATTATTACTATATTTTAAATCATTTTTAATAGGTTTTTAGTATTGTGAAATATCATAGAATGTTTAAAAACAGAATACATTTGAAATGCCAAAGCACCGAAACATGTCTATGGAGTGTCTCATATGCTAGAAGTTTAGTGATGTAGTCCCTGTTATATCTAATGTAGAGCTTTTAACTTTTCTAGTGGAGTATGTGTATACCTTTATTTTGGTGCTAGCCTATGTAGAGTAATAAGCAGATGACCCAAGATCTAGATTACCTCTTTTCACTCAAGTCCATGATTATTTTACTAAACCATGTGAGGAGACAAACAACACAAAGTTAAAAGTCAGTATCAAACAATACGACTAGAAGCCAGACCCAAAATAACCCCTCAATATTATTGACATTTAATATTTTGCATAAATATTGAATATCTGGTATAAATTTCTGAAAGTTATGAGAGTTCCTCATAGAAAATATGCCCAAAAAATTAAATCAAAGACCTATGACTTCACGTTAAAAAAACAGAAAAACCAGACAAATAAAACCCCTTTGAGTAGATGAGTAGAAGTCTATATAAATTATATGTAAACTTATAATCCTTACAAAAATCTACTATATTCATGAATCACAATGCTCAATATTAGGAAATTAATTATTCCCAAATTGATTGATGGATTCAGTTGTAATCACAGTAATATAAATTAAGGTTCTGATTCTAAAATTCGAATGGGAGAGAACTAGGCAAGATGGCTGACTAGGTGCAGTTGGGAGTAACATCTGCCTCCAAGGGACCAGAACATTGGGAAAACTGGTGCACTCCTAGCAGATCTTCAGAGGGAAGGCATTGAGAATGGGTGAGGGGAAGACACAGACGCTGGGCTGAAAGGGGAGGAAGCTGGGAACCTTGCATGAGACTACCGCACACTGGGACTCCTTCCTAGCCCCCAAGAACTCGGGGAGAAGGGTTGAGCAGGCAAACAGCCACTTGCTCTGGCCACAGGCCTCTGGAATTCTGGCCAGGAGACTCCACAACACCCATGGACACTTGAGCTGGTGAGAAGAGCTGCTTCGAGAAGGTTCAGGGTCAAAACTGTTTTTTTGTTTGTTTGTTTGTTTGTTTGTTTTTAAAAAAAGGAAAACAGTCTGTTTATTGCACTAATGCCTCAGTCCCAAGAATTGTCCCAGCTGTTCATCCTAAAAGCTGAAATGCAGGACTGGAGAACAAACAATTCAGCCACATTTAAAACACAAAGGTTGGGCCGGGGCGCGGTGGCTCCAGCCTGGAATCCCAGCATTTTGGGAGGCCGAAGCAGGTGGATCACGAGGTCAAGAGATCCAGACCATCCTGGTCAACATGGTGAAACCCCATCTCTACTAAAAATACAAAAAATTAGCTGGGCATGGTGGTACATGCCTGTAATCCCAGCTACTCAGGAGGCTGAGGCAGGAGAATTGTCTGAGCCCAGGAGGCAGAGGTTGCAGTGAGCTGAGATCGCGCCATTGCACTCCAGCCTGGGTAACAAGAGCTAAACTCCATCTCAAAAAAAAAAAAAAAAAAAAAAAAAAAAATACACACACAAAGGTTTTCCTGTTTCTCCATGTGACCATTCTTTCAATATTCAGACTGGGTAAACAGTGCCTGCTACCATACCAATGACAGACAGCACTTTGTCCAAAGCATTGTACAAAGCCCAGAAGTATGGAGCCCTGGGCTCCATAGAGCCCAGAGGATTTGGTACCAGAAGGTCTGTAGTGGAACAGCCAGAGAAGCATATCTTTCAAGGCTTGCCTTGGTTCTCTAACAGAACTTAGCCATAGTCAAACTTTATGACCAGAACAGTACAAGGTGTCTTGACCATGAGACAGATGCAGCCTGACCTGAGCACCCCTTAGTCTGCTGGTCTCTCCCAGGTCCCTAGTCCTGCCACATCTGCTTGCAGTGCAGCCTCGAATGCCCAGATGAGGTGCTTTGTGGGGGGCCCACATCATAGCTCCTATACTGGCAGTCCTTATTTGACAACTGGAAAGCTCCAGCAGAGCAGCCCCCAGGCACGCACACCAACCAGTGCTCTCCAACACCAGAATCTCCACCATGCTGCTTTGCCTGGATGTATTCGCCAGCAGCCACCCCCAACATTGCTTTGCCAGCACATGTGTGCATGAATGAACCTTACCTTCACTTACCTGCCAGCTCATGTGTGCATGTGCACCTCACCATGCCACTGTTGCGGTGTGAGTGCATCCTATTGCCCCAATCCTCCACCAAGCCACCATCCCCAACACAGTGTTTACAGGCATGGACTGCCAGTCCCATGCCTGCCAGCACCTTGCCCAATGCCAACACTGCTACCAATACAAAACTAAATGTGGGACCAGTAGACCTACTCCCACCCTGAGTGGCAGCTGCCAACCACAGGAACACATGCACAGAGGGCACATAGAGTCCCATGGCCACCAGCACCCTGCCTCCATGCTAATACCGCTGCAACTGTAAACATGCACACAGATACTGTTGGGGCCCCCTGTACCCCTGCACCATGCTGACACCTATGGCTGCTGTGAGCATCTGGAAAAAGGCCAGCACCCTTGCACCTATCCACACCCCACTGCCGCTAAGAGAATACACCCCACTGCACTGCCACTGAGTGCTACTGCTACTGCTGGCAGGTGAAAACAAGGAGAAAGCTTGTTGCCAACCATACTGCGAAGTGCTTTGGTTAGCACTACCCATTGGAATGTTGTGACCAGTGGTCAAAAAAACTTGGTCCCTTCAACACAGCAGGTTTCTAGTCTCTGTGGTGATAGTACAAAGATAGGTGCCCAATACCTGTCACCCAGAGTTAGAGCGTGGAGTCCAGGAGTTCTGAGCTGGTCCTTTCCCCACTAGATTCCTCCAGAAATGAACCCAATAAACTGAACTCACCTTATACCACAATCAAACCTCCAAGGACCTCAAATAGGATTTTTTTTATAAAGCCATCCAAAGGTCAACAACCTCAATGATTCAAGGAACGTCAGCCCACAAATATGAGAAACAGCCAGGGCAAGAACTCTGGCATCTTGAAAAGTCAGAGTGTTGTCTTACCTCCAAATGACCATATTGGTTCCCCAGTGATAGTTCTTAACCAAGATGAGATGATTGAAATAATAGAAACAGAATTTAGAATATGGATAAGAAGAAAGTTTATCAGCATACAGGAGTAAGTCAAAACCCAACCCCAGGATTCTAAAGAATAAAATAAAATGATACAGGAGATGATAGACAAACTGGCTATTCTAAGAAAGAACCCAACCAATCTGAGAGAGCTAAAAAACACTACATAAATTTAACAATGCAATCACAAGTATTAGCATTAGAATTGACCAAGCTGAGGAAAGATTTGCAGAGCTTGAAGACTGGATCTCTGAAATAACTCAGTAAGAGAAAAATAAAGGAAAAAAATAAAGAATAATAATTAAAAAAAAAACTCTGCTAAATATGTGATTATGTAGAATGATCCATGTATAACTCACTGGCATGCCTGAGAGAGAGGGAAGGAAACAAAGCAACTTGGAAAACGTATTTCAGGTTATCATCCATGAAAATTTTCCCAACATTGCTGGAGAGTACAACATTCAAATTCAGGAAATGCAGAGAACCCCTGCAAAATACTACACAAGAAGACCATCCTTGAGACACAGTCATCATATTCTCCAAGGCTGAAATAAAATCCAGCAGTATACTGTTTTCAAGAGACTCATTTCACATGCAATGACACCCATTGGCTCAAAGTAATGGGATGGATAAAAATCTACCAAGCAAATGGATGGCAGGGAAAAGCAAGGATTGCCACTCAAATTTCAGATAAAACAGACTTTAACAAAGATCAAAAAAGACAAAGAAGGGCATTATATAATGGTTGTATAAGACTGTTCTCATGCTCCTATTAAGAAATGTCTGAAACTGAGTAATTTATAAAGAAAAGGGGTTTAATTGACTCACAGTTCTGCATGGCTGGGGAGACCTCAGGAAACTTACAATCGTGACACAAGGCACCCCTTCATAGGACAGCAAAAGAGAGAATGAGAGCCAAGTAAAGGGGGAAAAGCCTCTTATAAAACCATCACCTCCATGATTCCATTACCTCCCACCAGGTCCTTCCCATGCCACATGAGAATTATGGGAACTATAATTCAAGATGCAATTTGGATGGGAACACAGCCACAGACAAACTATATCAATGGTAAAGGACTAAATTAAACAAGAAGACCTAACTACCTTACATATAAATGCACTCAACACAGGAGCATGCAGACCTATCAAGTGAGTTCTTAGAGACCTATGAAGAGATTTAGATAACCACACAATAATAGTGGGAAACTTTAACATTCCACTGACAGTATTAGACAGATCATCAAGGCAGAAAACTAGCAAAGATATACAGGACCTTAACTCAACACTTGATGAAGAGGACCTAACAGACATCTACAGAACTCTCCACTTGAAAATAATAGAATTTACATTCTAGTCATCTGCAAATGGCACATACTGTAAAATCATCCACACAACTGAGCATTAAATAACTCTCAGCAAATTAAAAAAAAAAAACCCTGAAATCATACCAACCACATTTTCAGACAACTGTGCAATAAAAATAGAAATCAGTGTTAAGGAAATTGCTCAAAACCATACAATTAAATAAAACTTAACCTTGATCCTGAATGACTTCATAGTAAATAGTGAAATTAAGGCAGAAACCAAGAAATTCTCTGAAACTAATGAGGAAAAAAAGATACAACATATCAGAATCTCCAGAACATGTCAAAGCAGTGTTAAGAACAGCATCTCTGGGACACAACCAAACAGTGTTAAACTCCCACATCAAAAAGTTAGAAAGATCTCAAATTAACAACCTAACATCACAACTAGAAGAACTAGAGAAACAAGAGCAAACTAATTCCAAAGCTAGCAGAAGACAAGAAATAACCAAAATTAGAGCTGTACTGAAGAAAATTAAGATGCAAAAAAAAAAAAAAAAAAAATACAAAAGATCAACCAATCTAGGAAATCTAGGAGCCTAGTTTCTTGAAGGAATTAATAAGCAAGATATATTACTAGCTAGACTAATAAAGAAAAAAGAGAAGATTTAAATAAACACAATCAGAAATGACAAAGGGGACATTACCACTGACCCCATAGAAATGAAAAAAAAAAAAAAAAAAAAGAAAAAAGAAAAAAACCCTCGAAGACTATTGCAAACACCTCTATGCACCAAAATTAGAAACATAAGAAGAAATGGGTAAATTCCTGGAACCATTTTAATACAGTCTCCAGAAATTAAACCAGGAAGAGACTGAATTCCTAAACACATCAATAATGAATTTTGAAATTGATTCAGTAATAAAAAGCCTACAGACCAGAAAAAGCTCAGGACCAGATGGATTTACAGCCAAATTCTAATTTCTAATAAATAAGAGTTGGTATCATTCCTCCTGAAACAACTCCCAAAAACTGGAGGAGGCAAGACTCCTTCGTAACTCATACTATTAAGCCAGCATCATCCTGATACCAAAACCCAACAGACACACACAAAAAGCAAGCTTTGGGCTAATATCTTTAATGAACATAGATGCAAAAATACTCAACAAAACACTAGCAAACTAAATCCAGCAGCATATCAAAAAGCTAATCAATCATGATCAAGTAGGTTTTATCCCTGGGATGCAAGATTGTTTCAATATATGGAAATCAATAAATATTATTCATCACCTAAACAGTACTATTAAAAAAAAAAAAGCTTTTGGTAATTCAACATCCCTTCATGTTAAAAACCCTCAACAGACTAGGCACTGAAGGAACATACTTCAAAATAATAAGAGCCATCTATGAAAAATCCACAGCTAACATCATACTGAATGGGCAAAAGCAGGAAGCATTTCCTTTGAAAATCAGCCTAAGACAAAGATGCCCACACTCATCACTCCTATTCAACACAGTACTGGAAGTACTAGCCAGAGCAGTCAGGCAAGAGAAAGATATAAAAGGCATCCAAAGGTTAGCTGGCAAGATGACCGAATAAGAACAGCTCCGATCTGCAGCTTCCAGTCACGCCAATGCAGAAGACAGGTGATTCCTGAATTTCCAACTGAGGGATCTAGTTCATCTCATTGGGACTGGTTGGACAGTGGGTGCAGCCCACTGAAGGCGAGCTGAAGCAGGGTGGGGCATCATCTCACCCGGGAAGTGCAAGGGATTGGGGAATTTCCTTTTCCTAGCCAAGGGAAGCTGTGAGAGACTGTACTGAGAGAAACAGTGCATTCTGACCCAGATACTGTGCTTTTCCCATGGTCTTCCCAACCAGTAGAACAGGAAATTCTCTCTGGTGTCTGGCTTGGCAAGTCCAACCACCATGGACCCCAGCAAGCTAATGAAGGAAGAAATAAAGATGTTCTTTGAAACCAACAAGAATGAAAACAAAATGAACCAGCATCTCTGGGACACATTTAAAGCAGTGGGTAGAGGGAAATTTATAGCACAAAATCCGCAAAAGAGAAAGAAGGAAAGATCTAAAATCAATGTTCTAACACCACAATTAAAAGAACCAGAGAAGTAAGAGCAAATTCAAAAGCTAGCAGAAAACAGGAAACAACTAAGATCAGAGCAGAACTGAAGGAGATAGAGACATGAAAAACTCTTCAAAAAATCAATGAATCCAGGAGCTGTTTTTTTGAAAAGATCAACAAAATAGATAGACCACTAGTCAGTTTAATAAAGCAGAAAAGAGAGGAGAATCAAATAGACACAATAAAAATTGATAAAGAAGATATCACCACCAATCCCACCGACCTACAAACTACCATCAGAGAATACTATAAACACCTCTGTGCAAATAAATTCGAAAATCTAGAAGAAATGGATAAATTCATGGACACATACACCCTCCCAAGACTGAACCAGAAAGAATTTGAATCCCTGAATAGACCAATCACAAGTTCTGGTTATTGGTCAGCAATTAATAGCCTACCAACCCAAAAAAAGACCAGGACCAGAGAGATTCACAGCTGAATTCTATGTGAGGTACAAAGGACTGGTATCATTCCTTCTGAAACTATTCCAAACAACAGAAAAAGAGGGAAGCATTTCTCTTTTTATAAGGCCAGCATCATCCTGAAACCAAAAATCCTCATTTCATGAGGCCAGCATCATCCTGATACCAAAACCTGGCAGAGACACACCAAAAAAGAAAATTTCAGGTCAATATCCCTGATGAATATCAATGTGAAATATTGTAGCTCATCAAAAAGCTTGTCCACCACAATCAAGTTGGCTTCACCTGTGGGATGCAAGTCTGGTTCAACATTCACAGATCAATAAATGTAATCCATCACATAAACAGAACCAAAGACAAAAACCACATGATTATCTCAATAGATGCAGAAAAGGCCTTCCACAAAATTCAACATCCCTTCATGCTAAAAACTCTCAATAAACTAGATATTAATTGAATCAGAATAAGAGTTATTTATGATAAAGCCACAGCCAATATCATACTGAATGGGCAAAAATCAGAAGCATTTCCTTTGAAAACTGGCACAAGGCACTAAAAACTCTCAATAAACTAGATATTAATTGAATCAGACTAAGAATTATTTATGATAAAGCCACAGCCAATATCATACTGAATGGGCAAAAATCAGAAGCATTTCCTTTGAAAACTGGCACAAGGCACTAAAAACTCTCAATAAACTAGATATTAATTGAATCAGAATAAGAGTTATTTATGATAAAGCCACAGCCAATATCATACTGAATGGGCAAAAATCAGAAGCATTTCCTTTGAAAACTGGCACAAGGCAAAGATGCCCTCTCTCACCACTCCTATTCAACATAGTATTGGAGGTTCTGACCAGGGCAATCAGGCAAGAGAAAAATATAAAGAATATTCAAATGGGAAAAGAGGAAGTCAAATTGTCTCTGCAGATGACATGATTGTATATTTAGAAATCCCATTATCTCAGCTAAAAATCTCCTTAAGCTGATAAGCAACTTCAGCAAAGTCTCAGGATACAAAATCAATGTGCAAAAACCACAAGCATTCCTATACACGAATAACAAACAAACAGATATCCAAATCATGAGTGAATTCACATTCACAATTGCTGCAAAGAGAATAAAATACCTAGGAATACAACTTACAAGGGATGTGAAGGATCTCTTTGAAGACAGCTACAAACCACTGCTCAAGGAAAAAAGAGAGGACACAAACAAATGGAAAAAACTTACCATGCTCATGGATGTGAAGAATCAGTATCATGAAATTGGCTATACTAGCCAAAGTAATTTATAGATTCAATTCTATCCCCATCAAACTACCATTGACTTTCTTCACATAATTGGAAAAAACTACTTTAAGTTTCATATGGAACTGAAGAAGAGCCTGCATAGCCAAGACAATCCTAAGCAAAAAGGACGAAAATGGAGGCATCACACTATCTGACTTCAAACTATACTGCAAGGCTACAGTAACCAAAACAGCATGGTACTGGTACCAAAATAGATATATAGACCAATGGCACAAAACAGAAACCTCAGAAATAACACCACACATCTACAACCATGTAATCTTTGACAACCCTGACAAAAACAAGCAATGGGGTAAGGATTTCCTATTTAATAAATGATGTTGGGCTAGCCATCTGCAGAAAGCTAAAATTGCATCCCTTCCTTACACCTGATGCAAAAATTAATTCAAGATGGATTAAAGACTTAAACATACAACCTAAAACCATAAAAATCCTAGAAGGAAACCTAGGCAATACCATTCAGGACATAGGCATGGACAAAGACTTCATGGCTTTCTCTAGTTTTAATAGAACATTCTATATGATTCAATTTTATTTTCCTTCTTGCTGTATCATTTATAATAATTTAAAAATATTTTAGTAGCTTCCTAAGCTTTACAGAACATTTAAAAAAATCTGAACTCACTTTCAAAAATACTATGCCATGTCTTGTGTAGTGTGGGATTCTCATAAAGGTATTCTCAGTCCTCTCTCTCAACCTGGTGACATTGCTGTCATTCAGTTCACTTATTCATACACTGTAATTAGGAATACATTGCTACTATTATTGCTTCAAACAAACAGCTATCTTTTACAGCAATAAAAAATAACAAAAATGCGCAATTTTATCTTACCTTATTTATTTCTTCTGTGATACTCTCTTTCTATATGAAGATCCAAGTTTCTGACCTGTAGCACTTTCCTTCTGGCTGAAGAACTTTTAGCATTTCCTTCAGGGAGCATCTGCAAGTGATGCATTTCCACAGTCTTTGCTTGTATAAGAAAGTATTTCTTCTTCAGTTTTGAAGGATACTTTCACTTTATGTAATTTTCTTTCCAAGACTTTATTTCTTTTCTTTTTTTTTTTTTTTGCCAGCTGTGATGGGTCACACCTGTAATCCAAGCACTTTGGGAGACCAAGGCAAGCCGATTGCTTGAGCCCAGGAGATTAAGACGTGGGCAACATGGAAAAACCCCATCTGTACTATATATATATATTTGGGTGTGTGTATATATATACACACACAAAAATTAGCCAGGTGTGGTGGTGCACAGCTGGTCAGGAAGCTGGCATGAGAGGATCGCTTGAGCCCCAGGAGGTCCAGGCTGCAATGAGCCATGATCATGCCACTGCATTCCATCCTGGTTGACAGAGTGAGACCCTGCCTCAACAACAAAAAATTATTAGTGGGTTTTTGTTTTTGTGTTTTTTGGTTTGTTGGTTTGAAGTATTTACCCTCTTTGGGTTTTCTGAGTTTCCTAGATCTGGTTTGGTATCTGCCATTAATTGTGAAAATTTCTCACTTACTACTATTTCAAATACAATAGTCCTCCTTTCTTTATTCAGAATTCACTTGTGTCATTTTAGGAATAGTGTTGAAAGGAAGGAGAGTCACCTAACATGCCAGGATCTGTCTATAAAAATGGGTAGTTATGTGGCTGGCTCAGGGTGACCCTTCTGCCTGCGGAAAGTACAGCTGTCCTGATTGATCTTGTCACTGGCCATTTTAAAGTGCTGCCTCCATCATTCAGTATATTCAAAATTATTTAAGCAGGCTGCTGAGCATCCTTCACATAACCTCGGATGTTAGAAACTCTGATGTTCAAGGTCTCCTGGACTCCCTTACCAGGCTATTATAACCCTCCCAGAGTCTTCTCAAAATTATGGGAAACATGCCAGTGGTCCACCACTTACTACTTATCTGGCTGTGGCCAGGTGTCTTGTCCTCTTTTTTGTCTCAGTTATGGCAATAGGCATAATTTGGAACTAAAGAATGTTTTATTATTGTTTTTAACTGCAACCTATTTCTAGAATAATCTAACACTTTCTGCTAACCCTTAACAGAGGGCACATCGGAATAGAGGTGTATCATGAGACCTTCACACACCACTGTTAAGAACAGAGAACATTAAAAATAACTTTGCAGAGTTAGCTCAGCATAGCATAGGGATTTTTAGTACTTCTGAGAAAGAAGCATGCCAACCTCATCGGCACCAGCATAAGATTGAGGAGACCAATCTAGTCTGTACTACAGAATTGAGAGTTCAAGAGCATGGGTTCTAAGCTGGATCACCTGGAATTAAATCCTGTTCCACTACGTACTGTTTGTCCCTATTAAACAAGTTAAATTATCCATGATTCTTTTTCCTCATGTACATAGTTACTAAAGGTGACTTAATCATAAAGTTTTGGAGGTTATTGTAAAAGTAATTCATATAAAATAGAAGAATACTCAACACACAGAAAATGTTAAATAATAGCTTTTTCAACATTGAAAATAACTAAGGATATTAAATATCTTCACTAATTACACAGAACCTCCCAACAATGACGTGATGGGCAAATTAAATGCATAATTTATGAGAATTATGGAACAACTTAAGAGTAGGCAGCGACATCTGTATGGCATTGAGTTTCATACTGAAAAAAGGAATTATTTATTTCGAATAAATAACCACTTTTTCTGGTTAAGCATTGGAAAGGACAACTAATATTGTGAGTTACAGTACATTATAAGTTATAAATAACTAAACAAATTACTAATCGTGGAGTTGATTATTGTTTATTACTAACATAAATTTATTCTAAGTAGTTATTCCTTGGATTAGTCATCAAATGTATGTGAAAATCAAGATTGAAATCTACGTTTGAACTTGAGAAACACTCAACTTACATATTGTAAGATAAATAGTTTCTAATTAAAGCAAATTTGGTTTGGTAAGAGTAGTATGTAAAACACTGCCCTGTCCAGGCACAGTGGCTCACGTGTGTAATCCCAGTATTTTAGGAGTCCATGGTAGGTGAATTGCTTGAGGTAAGAAGTTCAAGACCAGCCTGGCCAACATGGTGAAACACTTTCTCTACTAAAAATACAAGTTAGCCAGGTGTGGTGGTGGGCGCCTGTAATCCCAGCTACTTGGTAGGCTGAGGCAGGAGAATCCCTTGAACCTGGGAGGTGTAAGTTGTAGTGAGCTGAAATGGCACCACTGCACTCCAGCCTGGGCAGTGGAGCAAGACTCTGTCTCAAAACAAAAACAAAAACAAACAAAAACACTGCCCTACATTAACTATGAGAATTTTACTTACAGAGAAACTTAATTTTCTACAAATATTTAAAAGAAAGGAAGGAAGGGAAGAAAGGAGAAAAAAAGGAAAGAATACTGAGGAGTAGAACATTTTTACTTAAACTCTGTTTTGATAATCTCTAAGCCAGCAGTAGAATTTATTGGCTTCAGCATTTTATTACATACAATTAAATTATTTTTACCTATTAAGGATTTATTACTCATGTCTGTGGGATTAACATTTGGTTACCAATCCATTAGATTTGGCCCATGCTGCTCTTCTTAATCCTTCACTGTGCAGATTTAAAGAGACAGCAGGCACAATAGTCTCATCAGAGTTTATCCACAAGACAAAATCTATCAAATGTAGGCCAACTCAATACAGTTTTTTTTTTTTTTTTCTAAATCCTGAGAGAGATTAATTATGTCTAAATTTCTTTCTGATCTCCTGATGCTGAAAAATAAGAGAGAAAGAGCGGTAGTTTTGTTTTGTTTAATTTTTTGGCATGAAAATATTTGAAGATATGTGAAGCTTCCAATTTTCATTTTATAAGATTCAAAGTTTGGATTGTTGATCAACCACTTAAGAGTATGAAATGTACCAAACTGTTTTAGTAGTATCTCAAATCTGAAATTGTTGACATCCTAAAAATGTTTTCTGAACAATTAATTAAATTACATTTAACAATGGAGATTTTAAAAAGCAGTTTCATTTTGATTATAAGTGTTAGTGAGCACAATATAAACTAAAACATGAATTCTATTAAATCTAAAGAAAACTTCACTTTTACTCTCCCTACTGCAATGAATTCAAGATGTTTTTCTTTATGGACCATATATTATTTTCAATATATTTTACAAGTTCAAATGCTTTCTAAAACAAAGACATCAGACACCTTCTCACAGAATTAACCTTGTAATCCTGAAAGGAACAACTAGCTCAATTACAGAAGTGAAGCAAGTAACATAAATGAAAGAAGCCCTTTGTTTAAGGGAAGAAAAGTGATTTCTCCCTTCGAGCAAAGCAATAGCTTTCTGAGCTCCAAATAATTGTTGTGTGGGGCTGTAAGGATGTCAGAATATGAAATATAGATAAATCTTCACGTATTCATTAGAAACTGGAATCCAAGAACTTTCCTGCTTTTTAATGTCGGCAATAATTCTAAATAATTTTAATTATCATTGAGACCAAACAAAATATCTCTGTAGGCTAAATTAAACCAGCTGGTGACCAGTTAGTGAGTCCACACCAACATTCAACATATTTTCCTGCCTCTGAAGGTGCTCATAACCTCCTCTCAGCTGAGAATACACTTTCCACTCAGATTACCACATATGAATTTGCCCAGATAAACATCTACTGTCTGCAAGAGCTCTTTCTCATGTGTTAAAAATGGAGACAATGCCTGCTTCCTCAGGGTTTGTCCTCACTACCCCTGTGCTTGCTACCACTCATATCACATATCTTGAAAATAATCGTGTCTTATACCTATGCTGATTGGAAAGCCAGAAAGACAGGAATGATCCTCCTCAAATTTAATATCTACACTCATTTAGTGCAATATCTTGTACATATTAAAGGTTAAGGCATAAAGAATGAATGAATTCTAGCATTTGTCTTTTTGAAATTAGCTAACGCAGAATGTTGGCTTTCAAATAGAAACATCATAATTTCTAATATTTTTAAAGAATAATTGCATACTATAAAGAACATATTTTTAACATCACCTAAATTTGGGGGATAAGAAATTGAGGCAATGGAGCATAGGCAAACAGATACAAATAGAAACCTAGGCTTACTCTATTTTTAACAACTGCCAGTAACAGTTCTAAGAATAATCCTTTACATTAATACTTTATACATTAAAATGCTTAAAATAATTTTAAAAAGCATTTTTTTCAAACTAAAGTTTCAAATAATAGAAATACATTGTAATGCAAATGATATAGCTTTATATAACTAGATTGTTTTTATTCAAATAGCAGTCTAAAATGGCTCATTACCTTTCTGAGAATTATATGGTATTGAACTTCAATAGACAATGACACTGATTCATTTCTTAAGCTCTGAATTATGGAAAAATCTTTACTGAATATGAGTTCTACCTCTAATCTTTCCCATGATGACATATTTTAAACCTAACAGAAATAACAAAAGTAAAAAGATGCAAGAATAAACACTAAAATCCCCCGTGAAAAGGAAATAGTGTGGTGTTTATTAATAATTATAAATTTATTAAATAAGACTAACAGTAGCACAATAAATTCAGTAACTACATGTGGAGTTTATTTATGGACGTGAATGTCTCCAACAACTCAAAGGCAATAAAACCTTGACAAGCTCTATTATTAATGCAGCAAGCTCTTAATGTAAAAAAATGTAAAAAATACATTTCAAGCTAATCTTTAGACTGGACAATGGCAAAATTCTAATATTTAGTTAGAACAATAATGTTTCTTAATTTTGTATAGAATTAAAGTTTGCAATGTATTTCTCACATATTACTTCACTTGTTAAATGCTACTCTCCTAAGGAGAAAAGGCAAAAAAGCTAATATCCATTTTATAATGGAATACTAATTATTAGAAAAAATAGATGATTAGCTGAATATTAACTATTAGCAAGTACTGGAGACAGGGCTAGACCCCAGGTCTCTGGATAGTATCTTTGGGGTTTCCATTATACCCTTTAGCTTGTGACAGGTTTAGAGTTCAATCATAGAGTACATTAATATACCTTTGCCACAAGAGTGGGGGTTTATCTAGTTCTCTCTTTTTTAATTACACACAATTTTACTAAAATTACTGAACAAAAATTAAAATTCGTTTCTGCATAATAGGACCTGGATGGAGCATTTGTTAGTATTTTGTTGGCATTGACTCAATGGTTCCAGGTTTCTACTGGAGAAGGGAAACTGAATCTTCTCAGCTCCATTTTTGGAGTAAGTCACTTGGGTTAATCCAATCAGAACTTCTTTTTCTGTTTCCTTCTATCCTGAGCATTACTAGACAAAACTGTAGCCCTGGAAGTATTGGTCTCCACCTAAAATGAAGGCAACGTCTTTTAAGGTAAATCACAGAGATAGAAATGGGCTTTTAGTGACATCATTGAGCCACTAGATCAGACTTAGCATGACCTGCTTCTGCTACAAGATCCAGTAAATTAGGCAAGTTCGAGCTGGCTTTTTAGTTCTTGCCAACTGCAAACATTCTAATTGTTGAAGAATTTATTGGTTCTAAGCTGCAAGTACTTCCAGTCTTCTTCAGTAATCTACTCTTGTGTTTAAAAGAAATCACTGTCAGAGATATGACCCAAATCCTCCGTAGGGCTGTCAGTGAACTCACTTTGCTCACTGTCCTTTTTTGTGTACAGATTCCTGTTCAAGACCTTGTTGAATCCTCAGTGAAGTAAACAACAGGTTTCATCGCTGTTGGATATATCTTTGTTTACTTTTAAATTCATACTATAGTATCAGTTCCTCCAACTGAATAATCTCAATCTCTTGGCTTCTTTTAATAGGACTTATTTTCAAGACTTGTAACTTACCTTTATGGATGACTTTAATTTCCCCTTAACATATCCACATCATTATTAAGTGAGCCCTAGAAACTGATAAAATACAAATCTTGAAATCTATGAAATGTTTGCACAACATAAATTGGAAAAATATGTACATTTTTAAGAATAGAATCTTGTTATGAAAACTTATTTTTCTAAATACTACATTTTCTGAAAAAAAAGTCTCTGCATTTATTTTGTAGAATACTTCTCACTAGTAGTTTTTATATAAAATAATGTTTGGTTCTTAAATTGCAAGAAATAATTTCTTTGAGCATTGTTTATGATTTATTTTTTAAAATCTTCCACATTTTTATAATGTATTGCTTAATAGATAATATTTTTAAATGAATCACCAAATGTTCTTAATGGTGATCACTTTTATCATTACAAAGTAAGCAAAACATATTTTTGATAAGTAACACATGATTGGTAAACATTTTTAATATTAATTCATGATGTGTCAGTGAGTACCTATCATTTTCCTGAAACGTGGATTATTAATAGCAATAACAATTATTAATGATAGCCACCATTAATTGGAAACTTATGATGATCCAGGCACTATTTTAAATAATTTACCTGATTAATCATAAAACACCTATAATTATTCTATGAGGGAAACATTATTTTATCCATTTCACAGAAAAGGAAACAAAATACCTTAAGTTTCTATATAAAACCATTTAAGACTCTTGACCAAGAGCAGAAAATCAAACACCGTATATTCTCACTCATAGGTGGGTGTTGAACAATGAGAACACATGGACACAGGGAGGGAAGCACTACACACTGGGGTCCGTTGGGGGGAAATGGGGGAGGGGTGGGGAGGTGGGGAGGTGGGAAGAGATAGCATGGGGAGAAATGACAGATACAGGTGAGGGGACGGAAGGCAGCAAACCACACTGCCAAGTGTGTACCTATGCAACAATCTTGCATGTTCATCACATGTACCCCAAAACCTAAAATGCAATAAAAAAAAAAGATTTTATACATAAAAAAAAAAGACTCTTGAATAGCTCTTGACTAGGGATTATACAACTAGTAATTTGCCATGCCAAGATTCAAATACTGGCAGTCTAGCAAAATGGGATATCCCATAGAATCTGGGAGCGTACACAATTAGCATCTTACAGGAAGCACAGAAGATTGCAGAGAAAAAAAAGAATGTAAAATACAGGCAAATAAGTACCTGAAAAATTTATTCTATACTATACCGTTCTGCTTCCTTTTCATATCGCCAACAATTTCCTGACTCCAACAACATGTGCTTTTCTGCTGCCATTCTCTGAAAAGTCAATATCATCTGTAATTTTACATGTTACTGGCTTATAAACTTTCTATCTCCTCAAGTGTGTGTGTGTGTTTTTTTTTTTTTTTTTTTTTCCTTTTTATGGCTTAACTTATCTAGCAATCTGGCAGACCTGAACATCCTGGTAGCCTGACATTCCCATCTTCCTGATTCATGACTCTGGCTACTTGAGGGGGAGTTTTATAAAAGTAATACCATCAGTCATCTTAGTGGTCTCCACAGTCCAAACTATAGGACTTTGGGTTAGCTCCAGTTTTCAGGACTCTTGATGTATGGCATTTGAAACTTACCATGTAGGTATTAACTGTCCAGAAAAGTCACCGAGAGTAGTAATTTAAGATGACTCTTCCTTCTCTTTCCAGAGCTAAATTGAAGTAAAGAAATAAATCATTGGAATAAGGAAAAGTAGAAATGGATATGGAACCAATAGTTATCAAGTGATTATTATTAGACACAAGGTATTTTTCTCATTGAAGGCAGAATATTCTGACCATATTGGGGTAACCTGTTTATCAGCAGTAAGTATGGATCAGTGTTCATCACTTTGCCCAGTTTTTCACAGGACTTTCAAGAGATACTCCAATACTTTTAAATGAGGCTTGGAGAGGAGGGAGTTTACAACCAGGGCATAACTCAAGTCCAGGTTTAACTAGCAAACAGTCCTAACAATAAACCGGAACTTTGTGTTGCCTCTCCTATTTGTTATCACATCAATTTAAAAGAGAATAGAAAACTTTAAGTTTATATTCTCCCTGTTCTAAAATTCAGTATAATTTTGCTTTTTTACAACTTAAATAGATTTTAATCTAATTATCTTAAGAATGTTATTACTGCCTATAATTGTGTGGCTCTGTTGCAATGTTATTCTGCTACTTGGCTCCAAATTATGGAATGAATGAACAGGAAAACAAATGATCTCACCAAAAGCATAACTTAGTTTATTTGGCTGTTGATAAGGGGATTGTATTTTTATAGCTGTTGGAATTTTGCTGTTCATACATTTATCCAATAGCTATGCTTTTAATATCTAGATGGTATATAATCATAAGTGTGTCTTCAAAAGAACAGTCTCTATTAAGAATACCACTAATGCAAATATCAACTTTTTAAATGATTGATGTTTAGCTGACATCTTAATACTTTATCTCAGAATTTCTAAGAATATAAAATGACTAGATCCTCCATACAAGGCTATAATCACACTGCTGTTGCCATGTGGAATAACAGTCAGAGTCAATCAAACAGGGATCCATGATTTTGTTAACAATTACATGGATGCTCAGATATACCCATGCAGCCAACTGGCAAGCTGGAAAGAAAAAGAAAAAAAAAATCAAACAAAACCTTTGGGGTTAAAAACATCAGAGAAATAATTCTGTTTGCTCAAATATTTCCCTTGCATTTATAATTGCCATTATTAACACAATTTTTTCTTTAAAGTCAAGACATTTTTTCTTCCTACATAATTTAACCCACACCTTGTTGATTATATGCTCTAAGACAGGCATCCCCAAACTTTTTACACAGGAGGCCAGTTCACTGTCCCTCAGACCGTTGGAGGGCTGCCACATACTGTGCTCCTCTCACTGACCACCAATGAAAGAGGTGCCCCTTCCTGAAGTGAGGCGGGGGGTGGGGGGCGGATAAATAGCCTCAGGGGGCCGCATGCGGCCTGCAGGCCATAGTTTGGGGACGCCTGCTCTAAGATAATAACCATAGTTGCCAGTAGAGGCTTGGGGATTTTATAAACATCAGTCAGTGTTACTGCTGGACGTAGATTAAATCGAAATATACAGCAATAAGTCCTAAAGTGTCTTCATTATGACACTAGCCAGTTAATTCATTAAGAAACATTTTAGACTAAAAGTCAAATGTACATTATCAGAGCAGTAAATTTTTATCAGAGCAGAAAGGTTTATATTAACTATCTAGGGTAAAATCGGAGGAAAAAGAGAAAAGATGATATTCCTCCAATATCTTATATAAAAAAGGATTTTAATCATAACCCTAATTCCTACTTTTTCTCCTTCCAACCAAAAGAGCACATCTCTTGGGCTCTGGAAATTCTGGTGAATTGAGAGAGACAACACAGAACTTAGGAGTCTTATGCCTGTTGACTGGAAGCAGGTGCACCTAATAAGCTACTCTTAGGCCCTAGCTTCATTCCATGTGTTCTAATCCAAGGGGTGAGGTGAGGGATAGAGAGTTCTGGGTTCTTCCCTTCTGAGAGAAGCCACAGGACATGGAAGAGTTACTGTATTAGTTCATTCTCACACTGCTATGAATACCTATCTGAAACTAGATAACTTATAAAGAAAAGACATTTAATTGAATCAAAGGTCCGCATGGTTGGGGAGGCCTCAGGAAATTTACGATTATGGCAGAAGGTGAAGAAGAAGTGAGCGCATCTTCACATGTGAGAGCAGGAGAGAGAGCGAGCAAGTGAATAGGGAAGTGCCACACTTTTAAACCCCCAGATCTCGTGAGAACTCACTCACTATCACAGAACATCACAGGATGCAATCACCTCCCAGCAGGCCCCTCGCCTGACACATGGGAATTACAATTTGACATGAGATTTGAATGGGGACACAGAGCTAATAACATATTATTAACCTGTTCATCCGCGGTAAGTATGGATCAGTGTTCATCACTTTGCCCAGTTTTTCACAGGGCATATTAATAGCCACATAAATTGAATATGTAGCCATATAAATTTATAACATATTAGTAGCCGTATAAATTGGGGGAAGCTGAAAAAGAGGCTCTAAAGAGGATATCCCATGAGAACAATAGTGCTCTTTAGTTATTATTTGTCTCCCCTAATCCAAGTTCAAAACCCCAGAACCTGGCTCAGTTGTATTCTTGACTCATATCAGAAATTGAATAAGTGAAAGGATTGTGGAGCTCTCCAAAGTAGCTTGATGTATTATTAAAGTGCCCTACATCTATCTATGTCTGAGGCCCTGAGCCCAGACAGCATGTGTCTGTGGTTGAAAATCACACACTGCATTTCTAGCAATGAAGTAATGCTCTCCATGGAGTTTCTAGATTCCTTAAGTGTATCTCCATCAGTTCCTCTGCTTCTTGGAATCTATAAAGCTCAGGGTTACTCTTGCCATTGCCTCAAGAAGGTAAGGTTCATGAAGAAAACTGAGCTGATCTCTTAGAATGCTTTCTCAACAATTTTTAGTTCTAAAATTTCAATATCGATTCAAGAAAGCAAGCCAGTGTCATACTACAGGGCATTACAGGCACACCTTGTTTTATTGTGCTTCACAGATTTTGGAGGTTTGTAGGGAGCATTTGTTGAGCACATCTACTGCTACTACTTTTCCAAGAGCATGTGCTGATTTTATGTCTCTAAGTGTTCAGCTTGAGTGGATGAAGAGTTGCTTCTTATGAATGAGAAAAGAAAGTGGTTTCTTTGGATGAAGATGCTGTGAACATTGTTAAAATAACAAGAAATTTAGAATGTTCCATAAACTTATTTGATAAAGCAGCAGCAGGGTTTGAGAGGACTGACTCTAATTTTAAAAGAAGTTCTGGCAGAGTGCGGTGACTCACACCTGTAATCCCTGCACTTTGTGAGGCCAAGGTGGATGGACATGAGATCAGGAGTTTGAGACTAGACATGGTGAAATCCTCTCTGTACTAAAACTATAAAAATTAGCTGGGCGTGGTGGCCCGCACCTATAATCCCAGCTACTTAAGAGGTTGAGGCAGCAGAATCTCTTGAATCTGGGAGATGGAGGTTGCAGTGAGCCCAGATCACACGATTGCACTCCAGCCTGGATGACAGAGCGAGTCTGAAGTTCTACTGTGGGTAAAATGCTATAAAACAGCATCATGTACTAGAAAGAAATCTTTGATAAAAATAAGAACCTAATTGATATGGTAAATTTCATTGTGTTATTTTAAATTTCCGCAGCCACATCAACCTTCCACAACCACTACCCTGAACAGTCAGCAACCATCAACATAAAAGCAATACAATCTACCAGCAAAAACAGTACAATACTGAAAGCTCAGACGATGATTGATAGCATTTTATAACAATAAAATATTTTTAATTAAGATATATACATTTGAGATCTAGATATAATGCTATTGCATTCTTTAAAAACTATTATATAGGGTAAGCATAACTTTTATATGCACTGGAATACCAAAAAATTTGTGTGACTTTCTTTATTGCAATATTCACTTGATTAGAGTGATTTAAAACTGATCCTGTGATATTTCTGAGGTCTGTTTGTATACCTAGCTTACCCAGATTACTGTCTATGAACTCTTAGCTCAGTGTGTGCTTTCAGATTTCACAGGACATTATGTGAAATATTTTTAATATAATCTTTGCCTAAAACAGAAGTTACTATGGAGACCCCACAATTTTCTTAGTTGAAATATGTTAACACCTTTATAAAACGAAAGAATTCTCACAAATCCTCTCTCCCCAAAAGGTGAAACAAAAATCTGTGAATCCTCCAAGAGCAACTAACCAGAGGCAGATCTGGAAAACACAGCATATTTCTGTTGCCTGGACACTGATTTCTCTTTAATTCTAGAGGAGTACACATCCTTTGGCAAATGAACTGAAGCTCCCAAGTTTACCTAAGTTAGTGCTGAATTAGATAATTCCATATGTCATACTTAATTCCCAACTGTATCCATGTTTTCATGAGCTCCTTAAACTGTCATAAAGCTTAAATATCAAGAAGAAAAATTATGAAACTGAATAAAATGATATTAAAGAGATTGTTAAGATCTTCATAAACAATTCAAAATAATTAAAACAAATTTTAACATAATAGGTTTCAAAGGAATCTTAGGATTCTGTCTCCAGAGCAAATGTTCAATGGAAATTCTAACAATAAAAGTTAGTGTATTGAACAAGTATTCCCCCCTTCAAATTTATGATTTTTGGAAGCTCTCCCTGAATTTCTTATATTTTTAGATTTCAGCAACTCATCTACTGAAAGATGCATAATCTCCTTAATTTGAAATGGCCAAATGAAGAAACTTTTAACATTATAATTTTTCTGTCTTCCTCTGAAAGATGAATTCCAGTCATCTTTAAAGTATTCTAGTAGCTTTAAGATAGTCTCAAAATATAGTTTAATTTATTTTCATGAAAATAAATCCTCAGCTCCCTAAATTATACTTTCACAGGTTATCTTACCTTAACATTTAAATCTAAGCTTATTTCTCAACAGCTTATTAGAATAAATCACTCAATTTAAAATCTTTCATGAGAAGCAAGTAGATTTTAGACACAATTATGCCACCACTGTGTCTAACCTCTCTCTCATCTTATCAAGAAAATGACTAATAATAGAATAAGCTCTTTGCTGAGCTCATTGATCTTGCCTCGATTCCACAAATAGATTCTGACTGTGTTCCAGCATGTACAATCTTGATACAGATCATATGCTTTTATTGTATCAACAAAGCCTGTCCCATAATATTCATCTAAGACACAGACAAAGGAGAAGTTTCTGGCATGTAAAACATTTTTATTATGTGAAATAGTGAATGAATTAGCCCTACCACTGGTTTTAACATATCTAAATAATTTACAATTTTAGATTAATATCCTACAGCAAGTAGACAAAGCAATTATAACATGGTGGTGGTTTTATTTATTATCAAAAATTAAGAATCGATATAAAAAACAAATAAAGCTATTAGTTATTTATTGCCAGAAAGGACAACTTATTATGAATTGTTGAAAATTATATTACTTTTGACATAATTTATCAAAGTTTAAATTAATACTAAATCCTACATTTCAACAGATTAATTAATGCTATCATTTTTAAGTATTTTGCTGTAATTCATTCTAAAATGTCTACCAGGTAGACCTTCCCCCAAAAGGGTTTTGGGGTAGATATTTATGAATGTTAATGAACAACAAGGTGATTGAATAGCAATGACATATCTTTAAAAGAATATATCAAAATCAGCTTTTCCAAACAATATCATTGCAATACATTGAAAACTTGTCCAAGGAACTTAGCAATGAAAAATCTTCCTTCTGAAAATAAAAATGGTTCTGCCCACATGTTCTGCTGTAACTCAGTTCTTTTTGGAAATAAATGGTCCTTTATCACTTTGCTATTATTGTTCATAATTCCTTTTACCTACTCAGTATTACCAATATAGTAATTATTTTTTAGAATGTTTATCTTGCTTACTTTAAATATTAGCAATTTTAAATTTCAGCCTTCATGGTTGAAGATTATCACTTTTTGAGCTGTGTTTATTTTATTTTTCTGTTTTTATATATGTATGCATTTATTTATTTATTTTGTCTCATGGTATTTACTAAAATACTATACCTCACCCAGGACTATGTTGTAGAGAGAAAAGAGCATATTTAAAAAAAACCTTCTGCAACCTGTTCATGAGCTGTGACACCCAGGACCTCTCTACCCTGAGGTCCCTTTCAATGCCACGCTAGGCCAGAATACCTTCCATATCCCTGGAGGTTTCCTGGAGTTTTGCGTTCCTGAGATGCGTATGTTTCTCTCTAATTCTGGGATAGGTCTAGGTTTGATCTGAGGAGAAAGGCCACAGGACTGCAAATTTGTAATCTTATCCTCTCTTTGTCATTTATATAATTTAATATCATGAGTCACTTCAAGTCCATTTTGAAACTTGATCTGATTGTGTTTTCTTACACAAAACAAAAACTATATGGAATGGCTTTTGTTAGTCACTTAGTATTACACAGCTCTGGGGCCCCTATGTATAATGTCAGCCACTGTCTCCTCTCTTGTGGTGTCCATCAGTGCCTAAATGAGAGCTGCATCTCTGACTCTGTTACATAAGTTGGCTATTGTCTAAAAGCAATTATGTTCCCTTTATCTGTCTGCTTTGCTTAAAGTAAAATTTCTTGTTCAGATTCAGATCATCTATAAGTCAGAGGACCATAATGAAAAAACTAAGTTCTGGTTTCAATAAAATAGATTTGTCTCCAGGCTAGTATGAGAGGGGTATAAAAAAGACTTTATTATATACAAATTACAATAATAATTAGAATTTATGTTATTTAGGTGTTTTCCCAGGTGCTTTCATAATGTGAGCATGCCTTAATTTTAGTAATATTTTGAAATTCAAAATTTATTTACATTTCATAATTGATATGATTTAAATGATCATTTCTATTAAATTATGTTCTTCTAAGTTGTCTATTGGATTTCTACTTAAATACAGCAGCTGTTCAGAGTACATTAATTCCTAATGAGCTCATTTAATAGGTGGACTTAAATTGTTTCTTATTGGTTTATAGCTTATCAGAAATGATCTACAGTTTATTGATATAACCTTTAGGAAAAAGTATGTGCTCAAATTACCAATATTTTTTCAAAAAATAATCATATTTATATTAATTACCTTCAAAGTAAAATAACTTGTTATACTTATTTTGAAATATGTAAAAATCTATTTCCAAAGACATTTAGAGTACACTATTTCTTTTAAAAAGCACCAAAAAAGTAAAATCATTTACTGTACAATGTCTTAATGACACAGAATTCTGTGTCATTAAATTAAATTTAATTAATTAATTAAATTCTGGAATTTCTGTATTTGTGTTTCTATTTATCTACTGAAGTCTTCTTCTGGTTGTTTGTATACACAGTGCATAGAGGAATTTTAATATTCAGTCAGTCATCCCTTTACTCATAAACATTCATTGAACTCCAACTATATGCTAGGTATTTGGTTAATCACCAAGAATACAGAGCCAATTGAAAAGGAGAAAACATATTGGAAACATATGTAAAGTATCATGAAAATATTAACTCTATTACAAATTACTATATTGAGTGTATTAAACATATATGCATATATATATTAATTATATATTATAAAATACTTATATAATGTTAATATATAAGTATATATTATTAAATACATGATCAATATATTTTAACACAATTTAAAATTTTCAGATATTTGCTTTATATTTTCTTTTTTTTTTGCTTTATATTTTCTAAAAATAAAGTATTACATATATAATTAAGCTTTCTGGATGATCCTCTTTATTCTCTCCAATTTTCTTTCTCCAGAAGTAACAACTCTCCTGAATTAGTTTTGTTTTTATAATTTATTATTTTTTACTTTTAATACATAAGTCCTAAAATAATGCATAACATTGATTTGCATTCTTTCATACCTTTGTAAATGGCATTCTACTTTATGTATCTTTATGTCTTTACTCTTAGCAATATCATGCAATCGAGATTTATATATACTTTGAATTAATCCCAACAATTTCCTAATAAAAGCATTCATTTTGTGAGAAATCTTTTATATATTTTCCTGTTATCATGAGCAAGCATTACTTCTATTATTCTTAGAAATGAAATTGCTTGGTAGAATGCAGGGCAAATTTACCCTGTACCTTCTCCAGAGTAGCTGTACCAATCTACTCTTTTACCAACATTGTATATTTTGTTTCTTTGTATCCTTTTCAACTATTGTATTTTATGTTATTTTTCCAAACTGAGAATGAAGCAGAAACTTGTTTTGATTAGTAGATAAATGACCCCCTTTGCACATATTTATTAGCCTCTTTATTTTCTTATTGTGTGTATATTTCCTATTCATATTCATAGACTAGTTTTCTACTGGGCTGTCAGTTTTGCTTTTTAAAGAAGTTCTCTTCATCACTGCAGGTCTGAAAGCATGGCTTCCCATTGGCATCAAATGAAGCGCCCTTATAGGAATTAAGAAGAAATGACTTAGGCAGATAATAAGAGTATGGAAGTCTTTGGTAAGGCTTGTCTTTTAATGAAAAGCAGCCCCAAATTGTTTTCCTTTCTAACAAAGAGTAGACTGTAAAATCGAGCTGCAGACAGATGCCAGCAGTTGTGCCAATCATGTTCAAGATGGTGGCTTCCTCTTCCCTTCACTTTGTCAGCCACGTGTTGCAGAAAAAAGCAGACAAGATGATGCTGGCCTAGGGGAAAGTTCATTTGCATAAGATTAGGGTGGTGCTGCCAGCCTTCCTGGCCCTATGTAAATGATATACTTAGTCAACCAATCTGTGAGCCCTGTGTAAATCAGACACTGCCTCCATAAGCCTGACTATAAAATCTGGCACATCAGCCGCTAACCAGCCTTTTCCCCTCAGAAGACCCCTTTCTCTCACTAAAGAGTGAGCTGTTTCCCTTGCTTTTTTTTCTCGCCTTCTTTTTTTTTTTTTTCTCTCTTTCTCTTGCCTGGTTAACCTCCACTCCTAAACTCCTTATGTGTGTCCATGTTCTAACTTTTCTTGGCACAAGACAACAAATCCCACGTATTTAACCCAGACAACTAGCTGCTTCAGCACCACAGTAGAGCAATTTGTAATACGGCTTTTAAAATCTTTGTGGTTGTCCTGAGAACTAAATTGGCTAAAGCATATAAAGTATTTATGAAGCCTGGTGCTTAATAAGCACACAATAACCGTAGCTACCATCATCATAATCATCATCTTATCCTCATCTTTATTAATATATATAAATTACTATATGTGTTTACATTGGCTTCCAGACTCCATGTGTAATCACCAGGTATTTGTTTGTTGCTATTAGATAACTAGCATATAGTTTTCATTTCTTTAATTTTACATTCTCTTAATGATCGTGTTTTACATGTGTGTCTTATAAGCAGCACAAGTTTTTATTTTTTAAATTCATTTATTATCTCTGATTTAATAGGTAAGTAAAATACATTCATACTCAGGTGTTTACTAATATCTATAAGCTTAAATATTTCACCTTATTTTATGATTTATTACTTATCATCCTCTTCCTTTGATTATTTTTTACACTTTCTTGTCTCCTATCAAACTGATGAAAGTATTCCATAATTTTCTTTCCCTCTTGTGATATTTGGAAGCCATTCTTTCAGTGGTCACTTTTAGGTATTTGACATAAATTCTTAACTGTCAATGTTTCTGTCAATGTCTGAAGTTAATTATTATTTTTATTCCCCTCCTGAATGAACACTACAAAGAATTCAGCAATCTTGACATTTTGTCTGTAGTTTTATTTATATTTTGATTACCATGAAAATTTATTCTATTTTTCAGTCAAAAGTTAATTGAATTTACTAAGAGATATTTAAATTCCTGTGCCTGCCATTTTTTATTATTCCACACATTTATGTCTCCATTTATCTTTTTTTCTTTTTTAGTGCATCTTTAAATAGGTTTCTTAATTAAGGTTTTTGTGTGGTAGACATTCTCATAACCTTATTCCTGAAAATGTTTTCATTTTGTTCTTAGACTTGAATGACAGCTTCATTAATTATACCATTCTAGATTAACAGGTGTATTTGTTCAACAACTTCAAGACAAGCTTCTACTTTCTCCTGGGGCCTATTATTGGGTAGGAGGTCAGCTCTCAGTTTATTGTTATGCCTTATGTAAGTAATCTGTATTTTCTCTGCTATTGCTTTAAATTTTCTTTTAAATTGAAGTTCTGTAGGTTTACTATGTGCTTAGGTGTAGAATTTCATCTACAGTTTTTAGATACTCAAACCACACTTGTTATCTCTTGTCTACCTTCAATTTGAAAAAAAATTACAGTTATTCCTTCAAATATTGCTTCTCCATCATTATAATTATTTTATTTCTGAGAACTCCTGTCAGATACACCTTGGAGATATTTAATCCAACTTCTGCATCATTCAAATACTCTTCGTTTTCAAAGAAGCATTTTGGATGAATCTATCAGTACTGTGTTCCACTCCACTAATTAGTCCTTTCTATATGTGCAACACAGTTTATAATGTCTACTGAGTTTTTTAAAATCTCAGTGATTTATTTTTATTTTGAATATTTCTACTTTTCTTTCTTCTCCATAGCCAAATTTTTTGTTTTATTTCTGCCTCTTTTCGTGTATCACATTTTGTTCTTTGGAGATATTTGAGTCAAACTCTCCAGACACACTCATATGAAATTTCATGTCATATTATTTTATAAGACTAATTATCTTTGGAATTATCTCATACCTTGCTGATTTTGTTGGCTGTCTTCATTACTGATTTTCTTCTTGTGTTTCAAAATTTAGACTCTTCATATCATTTATCACTTTTAGTGAGAGATTTGAGATTTGTATTTTGTTTTATTTTCCATCCTCACTCTACGTTCCTTTTTCTATAGTGGACAGTTTCCCCGTTGTCTGTAATTATCTCTGGGATCCTTGAGTTCACAAGCAAAGCTAATGATTATGTTTCATGGTTACTGCCCCCCGGTGATATTGGGAATATTGCAGATTCAGTCTTCAGGGTGGCACTTAGTTCAATTTATGAACTCAAAGGTGAATCCATTTCCCACAGGCCATTCTAACCCATCTTCTCAAGGAGCAACTTCTCAAGCAGAAGTAACTGATATGTTTTGCAGTCTTATTTTACAAGGGAAACATCAGAAGTTACCCAGTACCTAAGTTGTAAGCAATGAGTCTCTCTGATTATCAATCCTCATGTCTTGCTATAATATTAGTATTCATTATCCCAGAAGGGTCAAATGGTAGATGCTTCTACCAGCATCTGGACCATATGTAGTTAGTTGCTCAATAATACCAGTGTATTATAAGGCATAGCTATGAGGCTAATAACAGAAAATATTGAAAAAACTATACAGTACATTGATCACATCAAGGATTTCGTGAATAATACTCACAAGCACAAAAAAAAAAAAAAACAAAGCAAAAAAATGGACAAATGAGATCACATTGAGCCAAAAAGCTTCTGCACAGCAAATGAGGTAATTAACAAATTGAAGAGACGACCCACAGAATGACAGAAAATATTTGCTAACTACCCATCTGACAAGGAACTAATAAACAGAATATACAAAGATCTCACAAATCTCAACAGGAAAAAATCAAATAATCAAATTAAAAATGGGCAAAAGATTTGAATAGACATTTCTCCAAAGAAGACATACAAATGACCAACAATCATATGAAAAAAATGTTGGACATCATTAATAACCAGAGAGATGCAAATCAAAACTATAATGAGGTATCTTCTTACTCCAGGTAAAATGGCTTTTCTCCAAAAGACAGGCAATAACAAATGCTGGTGAAGATGTGGAGAAAAAGGAACCCTTGTGCACTGTTTGATGGGAATGTAAACTAAATGTAAATGTAAATGTAAACATCCACTATGGAAAACAATATAGAGGTTCCTCGAAAAAACTAAAAATAGAACTCTCATATGATACAGTGATTCCACTGCTAGGTATATAGGCAAAATGAAATCAGTGTATCAGAGAAGTATCTGCACTCTCATGTTTATTTCAGCACTATTCACCATAGCCAAGATTTTGAATCAGTTTAAGTGTCCATCAACAAATGAAAGCATAAAGAAACTGTATACATATGAAATATTACACAACGGAACATCATTTTCAACAACATGGTCAGAACTAAAGGACACTATGTTAAGTGAAATAAATCAGGCACAGAAAGATAGATTCTGCATGTTCTCACTTACATGTGGGAACTAAAAATTAAATCAGTTGATCTCATGGAGATAGAAAGTAGGATAATGACTAACAGAGGCTGGAAAGGGTAGCAAGTAGGGAGGGATAAAGTGAACATGGTAAATAAGACCATGTTCACTTATTACTTTTTAGTATTTTTCATAAAACTTCTATGGTTTATTTTTATTAATATTGTCTGTTTTTGCCACAGTTCTCTGATATACTTGGAAGCAATTATCTTGATTAGTTAAGTATATATAGTCACTGCTGCTGATTCAGAAGTTATTAAATTAAGGCTTTATATGCTTCACACTTTGTTGGAAACATTTAAGCATCCATTACCTCACTAAATTCTCAAAGCAACGTTATGATAGAGACAAAGTCTGAGCATGCCCCTTCCCACAGCATATAAATCAAATGCAGTGCCCTTACTTATCTGTCTACCCACCCATAGCAATGATGGACAGCAACCCCCAGATAATTTGGTTAAAATGTGATTTCTTTCTAAAGTTACAAAAATATTGAAGTGGAAATAGATACACTTAAAATTTATGGTGACTACATGGGTATGTGTATTTATGAGGTATATGAGATATATCTTTTTTTTTTCCAGTGACACTTGAAAGAAACAAATACGGGAAGTTAAACTAAGTAGTCCTGTCCAAATTAGACAATTGTATAAGAATGGGAAGCAGTAGAAATTGAAAAGTTATGAAAGAAAAATATTTTCAGTGTATCTTTCATAATAGTATTTCCTTTATGTCACTTCATAAAATATAGATTTTAAAAATTAGCATTCCACGTATTTTGAGGCAACATAAAATGAGTTAAGTGTCTTAGATATATGTGAATAATTTTATTTTTACAACCTTTATTTCCTTTATGAACTCGTACTTAATTACTTGAAGGTCATGTTTGTTTTTCATTCTTTATTGTTTTATAATTGCGTTATTATGAAAATTAAATGATAAAAGTCTCAGATAATAAAATACATTCCATACAGTATACCTGAAGATGTAATATTGAACACAACCTCTGCTATTACTATCAAAATGAATATTGGAATTGCAAGGCTACTTTAAGAGATACATAGACAAAATTTTCTAATAGGCTTACTATGAAATGATGGTTAATTATACTGACCTCATGGGGTTTCTGTGTGTGATGACTAATAAACTATTGAAAATTCAATTCAGGTTGAAAGTTATTTAATTCTATATTATAATTAGGAATATTATCAAAAACTTTCAAAAATGAATGTTTTCTTGATGAAATTAAATCTAGCAGTGAGAAAAGCACATCATCTAACTACACATTATTTGGCTTTTCAAATAATGACCCTGCTCACTTGATAATGAAGGCTCAGACCACATTCTATCTAAAAGGCTCTAGCATAAATAGATTGAATGTCAGAGTCTGAATCAACAAAAGCAACTGCAGTAATTATTGTTATTTTACCATCACCATTACAGTTGAAACAATGTGAAGAATTGAGCATTAAGAACACCAGACATTAAAAATAACAGAAAGTTCTATGACTAGTGTTCATTGGACTTCAAAAAATGTGATTAGCATGTCTCATTCCAAACTCAAGAGTCTTGTCAAACATTCTATACTTTTCATTAGACTGTAGGAGTAAGAAAGAAAAAATCATTAATCAAACTGGTGTCATAAATATGTATGTATAAACAAATATATGTGCAAAGAAATTCCAAGTGGATATGCAGTAAAATTTAGATGATAAATGTGGGGAAAATTCTAAAACATTATTGAAAAATTTAGACCTGAAAAATGCAATGAATGACCTTTAAAAAGAAACTACTCATATGACTTTTAGAGGATATAAATCAAACATTAAATTTTAGAAATATTAGTACCTATGAAACAAATTACAGGGATTAGACAATTGATCAAAGATATAGGTGAAAACTCATGTAGTCTGTTAAAAAAATTATACTGCCTTGAATTTCTGACATTTTCATTTTCTTTAAATGTTTTATTTCAGGTAATCATGATCCTGAAGTTAAAACATTTTTGTGTCAATTAAAAGAAAAATCTGGATCTTGTGAAAACTATTTTTTTAAGACTTTTTCCTCATCTCTCACAGGCTGGAACAACCATCATGTCCCTTTGTCCACTATATCCAGGCACATAATTAATAAAGTAGAAGCAGCTGGTCATTCACCAGAGCTAGAATTTAGCCTATCCTGCTCTCTTGGTTAAATACACCACCTTTGACATGCTGTTTTATTTTTTGTTTGTTTGCTTTTTATACTACTCATTTGAATCTGGCTTTGGTTTGGGAAGCCTACGTTTTTGGGAAAGCTAAAGTGACATCACAGCTATAGTAAAATATCTTCTAACACTTTAATCGTCATTCCCCACATGAACTCCACAGTGGGTATTCTTCATTACCAACCACTTTCAAAGAATAGATTTTCCATTTGGTACTCAAAATGATAACTACGTATCATCTATAGTGATAGGTGTAAAACTATCTTAGTCCGTTTTGAAGTTAGAGAATATGTTTAAACAGATGTACACATAAATAATGGTGAGTGCATGTATGTGTGTGTTCTGGGAATGGGAGGGGTGTTACAGAATTCTGCAGATGAAAACGTTTCAGTGCTAAGGCCACTACCACCATCCAACAACCCAGCACTTCTGCATGCGTAAATCATGACATGCAGTTGAAAAGTGATGACAGAGCAGTCTTTGATGCTTGGTTTGTTCTCAAATTTGGGAATATTCACTGGGAAAATATGCCCTCTCTGCCAAAGTCAAAAAGCATTTCCCTTTTTGACTTTGGCAGAGAGGACATATTTTGGCAGAGAGGACTCTGGAAGCATAGGAGTGCTGTGGCAGGTACACTAGCAACATGGACATGCGACAATAGCAGCTGTGGTAGCAGAAGTGACAGAGCAGAAGCAGTAAGCAAACTCGGAGGAGCCTCAAAGGAGGCTGAGAGTCTGAGGCGAGAAAACACAGCACAGACCACAGTCTTCAAGAGGAGCCACGGTGTTCGCCATTGGTCGAACTGCTGTCACTCTGCTAGCAGGAAACGAGGAAACGTAACATAATTTATCTTTAGAAAATGACATTCTTGTCATTTTGTGGATAAGAATTTGTGATAGAAACAGAGAACAATATAAACGCTATTGCTGAAGTCCAGGAGAGAGAAGATTGTAACTGGGATTGGGGTGATGTTTGCAAGATGAAAATTAGTTGATGGATTTCAAAAAAATACTTGAATAGAAAACATCAGTATTTTCTGAAAAATTGAACTGTGAAGATTAGGAAAAGAAACAATCAGGGATAACTTCTAAGTATAAAAGAATTCATGGACATGTTAATGTAGTGAATAACACAAACAATATTTTTTTCTATTGAAATTATGAGTGAAGCAGTCAGGCTCCAATGTCACAGCTTTACTGGTCATCTTGGCCTTGACAACAGTAGGAGATTCTTTCAAATTCTGACAGCTGATTTTATTTTTAGATATACAGATCAGCCACTTATGGACTATAATTTGGGAGATACCATGTGATTATCAACTCCCATGTACTACCACAGCATTATAGAAAATGTTCATCACAGAGAAAATATTTATTCACCCAAAATGTACTGGGCATCAAATATACACAGTCATGCACCACAAAACCAACTTTTCTGTCAGCAAGGGACCACACATACAATGGTAGTCCCATAAGGTGATAGTGGAGCTGAAATTTTCTATTTCCTAGTGATGTTATGGCCTGGCTAACATTTGTAGCATAATACATGACTTTTTCTATGTTTAGATATAGTTAGATACACAAATACTTACTACTGTGTTAAAATTGCCCAACAGTATTCTGTAGAGTAAAATGCTGTATAGGTTTGTAATCTAGGAGCAATAAGTTATATCACACACCCTAGATTTATAGCAGGCTATACCATCCAGGTTTGTGTAACTCCACTCTATGATGTTTGCACAATGACAAAATCACCTAATGACACACTTTCCATAAAATTTCCCCATTATTAAGTGGCACATGACTGTATCTGGGAAAAAAACGTGATTTTTAGAAGTGCACACATAAATAATGCAATGTCATTTTAGGATAGGGAAGTTGATAAAAACCTTATATGATCTCCTCTTTTATTAATTGCAGTATCTCCCAAAGGGTTTCCTGTAATATTTGATAATGTTATTTATATGTAAGATATTAACATAAGTTTATAAAAATAAGTGAATATGTTTTTTTAGTATAGCACTTTCCAGTGTTTTTCTATGTTAATATGCATGGGGATCTTGAAGATGTGTGTAACATTTTCCAAATTTACTTAGAAATTACTGCTTTTAAGGTGCATATTATTATTTGATTCCAGAAAGAACAGGCATTTTAAAGAGGTAAGAACAGTGAAGGGGAGATGGGCAATGTTGCTTTCTCCTGAGGCATATTCCAGTCTCTGTCAGTTTCTGTGATTTCTGTTTCAGGACAGTCTTGCCTCCATGACCTAAAAATAGAATCTCTTATCTCTCTTTGGTTCCTATTTTTGTTTCCTCTCAGTTGTCTCTCTCACAGAAATGATGAGATAAGACAGCCAGAGGATGGTTGTGCTGCCTGGGAGATATGCTAAAACTGAGAAGGTCTGGCATGAGAAGCTCTTGGTTTTAGAGCAAATGATCTGGCTTCTTGTGCTAGTCTTTATGCTAATTTGCATTTTTTTTTCTTGTAAACGAAATTGGCTTTTCCTATCAGAGGACAAGATCAGTAGACTTGAGGCCAAAACACTTTCTTGAATTGAGGCCTGCCTTTAGCAAGACAGGGAAGTCTTGCTAAAGAGCCTCATTTGATCACATCTAAGCAATGTAAGTTTGGAGGAGGTGTTTTGTTTCTTGGTCTAATAATAGTGTTTACTTACCAGGCTTGCAAACCCATACATACATTTTCTTCAGGTGTCTCATAGAGCAGTAGGAAAGACATTAAATATGCAATGTAGTATCTTCTGGAAATTGCAAAGAGAGTAGATTTTAAGTATTCTTACCACAAATAAAAGTGAGGTAATATACATGTTAATTAGCTTTATTGAGTCATTCCACAATGAATAAATATTTCAAAACATTATGCTGTTCATAATACTTTTTTTTTTTTTTTTTTGAGAGATTGGGTCTTGCTGTGTTGACCAAGCTGGTCTCAAACTTCTGGTTTCAAGCAATCCTCCTGCCTTGACCTCCCAAACTGCTGGAATTACAGACAAAACTCACCATGCCCAGCCTGTACAATTTTTGTTTGACAATTAATTTTTCTTAAAAAAAGAATAGTTTATTGGTGTTACAAGTCATCTACTTCCCCCATCTCAACAAATTTTCACAAGATTCCTAGAAAGAAGCTATTGATAAACTGTTCTCCTGCTGTCTTTCTCATATGTACAGTCAACAAATTTCAAAATGTTAGACAACTCCTTTTCCATCCTCCAGTATCATCTCCTTTTAAAAGTTTTCCAGATTTTGTTAGTTTGGGAATGCCCCCTTCTATGAATAATCTGTTCCTGTTTGGTAATGGTCTATACACCTTCACTAGACAATGTATGTACTCATTGAGGGTAAGAACTAGCATAGTAGTAAATGTATGTTGACAAAATTTTTTGAAATTTGTTGACTGTGAGGATAGTGCTTATGATGAGAAAGACAACAGTTTATCAATAGCTTCTTTCTAGGAATCTATAAGCAAATGAGTGAATAAGTTGGCATGAGAAAGAAGTCAGATAAGTCTTCATAATCATTTTCTTATCCATTCTTAATGAAATTGCTCTTTTATCTCAACTATAGCCATAACCTTCAATAATGAACATCTTGTTCTTAGTCTTTCCCATTCCAATCTACAGCCTCTGCTCTGTCTTATTGTACTTTATCATCTGCCAGATCACTTTATCTTTCTATTTGAAAACTCCCAGTTGCTCCCAGTGATATAACTAACAATAAGACTTACACAGAAACAGATATACTCTCAACTTCTCTCTTGTGTTAATTATAAAGGCACATGCTGCCCGGAATAGGATGAGCTGCCCTGTCTACTTCTCTCTCATGGTGTCTCTGGCTCCCATTGCTACTTTGTTCTCTAAATTCTTCCTCTGCCAGCCAGATTCCTGAGCCTATTTTTATTTTCTGCTCATGGCCACCAGGGCCTCTTCTGATTCTTCTCCATACCATGACAGTTGAGCTGCAACCTCCACTGCTCACTGGTTGATTCTCTGTACATTCTTTAATTCAAACTCGTAAGAGGGAATCTTATTGGCTCAGCCTGAATATTTCCACAAAGCCCTAAATTGGCATTCTTTGTTCACTTTTTTTTCTTTTACTCAAAGCATGAAATAGAGGCAGAGTTTAATAATTAAGAAACATTACCTGTAAGGTCCACCCCTGTGGCAGAGCTGTAGGCAGAACAATTGATCTGAGAATGAGTAGTAGAATAAAAGGTACTGGTGCTGAAGTACACGTCTACATGGCTAGCTGTTGGAGCTGTGTATTCTTGGGAAAGTTTGTTAATGTCTTGTTACCTTAATTTCTTCTTTTGCACACTGAGAATACTAATAGGACCAAACTCATAGAGTTGTTGTGAGCATTAAGTGACTATATATATATATATATATATATATATATATATATATATACACACACACACACACACATAGATACTTCCCCACATATATACATATATATATATACACATGCGTGTATGTATATCTATCGATAACATAGACTAATATCTAGCCCATAATAAGCACTGTAAAGTATTAATTATTATTACCTATTTCCATCAGGGTCAAGATCAAATGAAATCTCCAATCCAAATTCACCTACTAACCACTGTTTCTTGAAGAATTAAATAATAGCTATTATTTCTTTCCCTCTGGGATTGTCTTTCTTTTAATGTACTGCAGAATCCAGGGTTTTCCCGCATTCATGTTCTTATTTGTTCCTTCTACCTGGGGATAATATGTATCAAATACCTGTTTAACTTAACTCTATTTAATGAACATTTGCAGCTTTGAATTATATTTTTTTGTAAATACGGTCTTTTCTCTCAAAGTTCTCAGAAGATGTATTTAATAACAAAGAATATGGTCAGATTGTGCAATCTATTTTTTCTACCTTAGAAACTGCTGATCTAAAAATGAAAATTTAATATTTCATCCAGTCATCATGCTCTCTCTGTTAAGAGAATAAGCCCACTCCCTTATTTATTAGACAAAAATAGAGTTAATGTCTACAACTAATAATGGCAAATTCTGATATTTCAGCTCATCAGGTTCCTATTATGAATAATTATTTTATTAAAGACTTGCAGCTATTTAAACTGACAAATATTTTGAATAAAATGCCTAATTTACTAGTTAAAAGGATTAATTATTTGAATTTAAACATAGTCAACAGGAGTATTAGCTTGAATATAGTTGATGATTAGTAAATGCTCACTAAACCTGTATGTAATAATAGTAAAGTCTCTTTTGTCTCAGGAAACATTTGTTTATCTCAAATGCTTAGTTTTCAATGTCATTAATCTTTAGAACAGTGGACACGAAATAGTTATATGATAGGGATGATATAAATTTTTGAAAAGGTGAGCTGTACTAAAGAATAGAAAGACCTTTTAATGCAGAACTAACTCCTTTTATGCCTAGTGATGAATCAAAATGTTGACTCTAACTACTCTGTTTTATAGACAACAAGGCATGTTTTTGGTACAACTTGGAAAATAATATTTCCCCTTCCTTTGGATAACCGTATATGGCAAAGTCATTTTATTGTCTAGAGACTCACTATGCTTTTATCACTCACAGATATAAAATCTCAATTAATCACCATATTCAGTTCAAGACCCCACTGGTTAATTTAAAATTAATTTGTATATGACAGAAATGAAAATAAATAGGAATCTTGAAAGGCAGAATAGTAGTGGCCAAGATAAAACTCTCATCTGACATGGGTTGTTAGTTGTCCTAAATGTAAAAATGCTATTATCAGTTAATCAAATCAATGTTTTTAAATATTAAATTTTAAAAGTAAATAAACTCTGACTCTAGTTAGCTTTCACATAAAATTATTGGATTGTCATAAGGAAACTGGGAGAACCAGCAGGAAAGCTGGAATACAAACCAGTGGCCAGAGACGAACAGAGACTGCATAGCACTTGGCCATGGTCCAGATGAACACTTATAGTTGCCATCACTGGTACTGTGAATGTTTGAACTTTGCCAACACACTCATTGCCTGCCACCAGACTCTCCACTCTGCCACTGCCGTAAGATAAAATCCCCACTGGCCCTGCTCCATATTACCCTCAGTTGAAACATGTCCACCATAGATGTCTACATTTCAAAGCTTGTGTTTCACCTGTTGAAAGTTAAATACAATTCTGATACACCAAATGAATTATAAATCATTCCTATGGACTATTGTGAATTTTCAAGTAAATATTACAGTTACAAATACTGTTCAATGTTAATGTGTGTGTTTGCTTTTTTGGTTCTTTAAGGAATTTCTCATCTCGAGCCTGAAGATGAATGATCTGGGAGAAAAACGATATATACTTGGAGTGTATGTTTCATTAGAGAACACAATCAAGATAGTTCAGTAAAGAAAGCAGTAAATAATTATGTAAGTAAAAACTTACAAATCTTAAAAATGGTGAGTGGAACTGGGAAAAAGGTGGCTCTTTAACTATGTGAACTGTCTTTAAATGTATACATATATAAATACATGTAAATATAACAATAGATAATGTATAAAGAGTAGTTGATACATATAAGAACTTAAAAGGGAAAAACTTTTAGAGCAGTTATTTTGGAGTAATGTTATTCATATCAATAAAACATATATTCTGTGGTTTTTTTTTTAGTAATGATGAACAATTCGTTTGTGCTAACATTTTTCTGTTTGTCAGTAATGTGGAATGACTACTTTGCTTAATTGGGCAATAGTTTTGAATATTCCCTCTATTTTAAATATTCTATTTACATTGTAAAATCTATAGAACTGACACATTTTTAAGTTTAGACTGCATTATTAACATTTTAACCTATGATATACAAACACTAAAAATATGATCAATTTACAAACAATATATATTTAAACAATATATATGTAAACTATATATGTACTGTTTATACATGCATTAAGATGTAATTCCATTTTTACCTCATCTTCTACCAGATAAATTTAAAGAAAATAAATATGGCGATTGTATACAGGGATTATTTTATACGTTTGTATACAAATAATAACTAGGTATCTTACAACTTTATTAAAATTATTTTATTAAGTAGAAAAAAAGGAAAACAAATGACTAAAATATTGTGATTTTTTTTCTGGTTCAAGCCTCTTTGAGAATCTAATGAATATATAGATATATACACATTCTTAATTAAATATCTGGGGAATTCAAGAATTTTTAAAATGTACATACATGCACGTATGCAGTCGATTTCTATATAATGCAAACATACATGTATTTTACTCAAAATAAAAGACATGCTAAGTTCCTTTTTATATACCAAATAGATTTGTGCTTCACATAAATGAAAAGCACAATGTAAATAACTAATTCAATTTAAAACTTTCTATCTTTTCCCAGAAAATTAAACCAAAGTATCTAATCAGTCCAATGTGTTTAAATGTTAAGAAACCTGATTTAATTACTTTCTTTCTTTCTTTCTTTTCTTTTTGAAAATGTGGCTTGGTGCAAGATGTGGCTCATTAAAAGTTGTGATATACCCTGCCAATAAAATCTAACAGATCGCACATTAGAAACAGGTAATTCAGTTAATATACAAGATACATAAGTTTACAAGCTCTATTTTGAGCTTCTAATCAATAAGACACAAAAGACAAGGATTTGAAGCCAAATGATATTTTAATAGTATACACATCTTATTTTAAAATGTTTTAGAAACTTCGATAGCTGTATTCATATCACCATTAAATAACTCACAAAGGAAAATTTCCTCTCATAGTGTAAATAGATGCTTTCACCATAAAGCAATGATTACTTAATAGCATTGTCCAAAAATACATAATCATGCCTAAACTTGGCATGTTAGCATACAAGAGTAATAAAAAGTATGTTTCCTGTTTCCTAGGCTACAGTTTAAAACAGTGACAAAAAGGTAGAAAGCTACTGTAATGTACAAATATGTGGATTTTTAAACACCAATATTTAAACATTCTTCCAATTTAGGAGGACTCCTCCATCAATCTAGAAGGATTTTGTAATAGATCTAAAAATATTTTCTGAAATAGGTGAAATAATGTTAGATACTATTTAAGGAAGGAGAAAGAGACAGAGAGAGAGAGAGAGAAAGAGAGAGAGAGAGAGAGAGAGAGAGAGAGAGAGAGAGATTCAAGGACTTTGGTAGTGTTTAAAGGAAAATACGCCCAGGCATATGACATTGTTTTGGTATGGGAAAAATTCAAAATGAGAGTAGAGGAAAAGTGACAGTAGGCTCCCTGGAAAAATAGGTTCAGAAAATTGTTTGGAAATAGAAAGCCAAGGGGAAAAATACATATCATTCAGTAGCAGGACTTTGATCTTAAAATCAGAACCTGGAATGAAAATATAGTGAAACGGGAAGCTAGAGATAAACTTCCAGGTGTTAGGGGTGGGTGTCATATGTTAAAAATAACTCATGCTAGAATACTTTTGACAGTAGAAATGAGGGTATGTTGAAGGGGCATAGATAAAAAGAACTGTATTGAAAAACTCTCTTGTGAAGTGATAGTTACAGAAATAGTTCCAGATAAATGACATCTAAGACAGTGCTGAGGGTGACATAGGAAGGGAATCTAGGGGGAACTATATAAAAAAGCAACAAGATTTTACCACCAAATGTCTATGCCAATCAAAAGTGAGATGCCTTGAAAATCATTTCTGTCCTTGCTTGAATTGTCAGCAAAATAACACTTTTTCATCTAGTTAGTGGGATGTTCTACAAGTAGGAAAAAGTTCAGAAAAAAGCATGAGAGGAATCTATCTTCATCATATGCAGCTGAAGTTAACATCAGATCACACCGTCACATTTGAAGTAGAGATGCTATACAAAACTGGACACAAAATGTGACTATGAGATGGAAGGGGTGAGATAAACTTTATCACTACATCAGCAATCTTGAATTTTATGGATATGATTTTATCACTCAGATTCAGGATATATCCCTTTTCTTGCTGCTGCATTACGTGCAGCCTTCCTTCTCATAAAAATAAGGGAAAAATATCAAAGTGAAAATCAGAATAATAAGATTCATAAGTATTACTGAAATCTACTGGCTTGATATGAAAGCTGAAGAAAGGAAGATTACTTCATTTTATTTGTAGTGATGTTATTGAATCAAATGCCAATGTTTTATTTTTAAAGCATTATACTTAGCATATAAAATCTCTGAAGAAAGTTCACTGTACCTCTTGACTAAATATTTTATCCTTTTTTGTATACAAAAGTAGCCTTGGATATCAGAAGCATCTACTGATCTTAGTGATCAAAATTTCAGAAAGATTTAACAGATAGAGAAATAACTAGATTTTGTAACACTGAGAAGCTCTCACTCTCAGTTAAAATAGATAAGCAGAAAATAAGGTTGGGCAACATTTTCCAAGTTTAAAGTGAATATTAAAAAGAAAATGTATAGCTTTTCATTTGCATTTTTGTGTATAATTGGACAGAAAATTTTCATTTAGTAGTGTATAGAAGAAAAGATCTAGAAAAATGTCAGGAATATATGAAAGGACCTAAAAAGAAGTATTTTGTAGTGGTATGTCAGGGAAACCCTTTTCCAAAATACTGAAATAAGCTGTGACCTGAAGAATGAATAGGATCTTGCTAAGTAAACAATGAGGGAAGAGAAACCACTCTGGATAAACATAACTATATGTCTAACAACTTAAATAAAAGATAAAAACCTGGAGGTTACCTGAGAAGTTAAAATCTTAATGTATGCAAATTTTAGAAAATATTTAGGAGGTCAAAATATTGTAGGATGTGACAAAACAATCTGACTGTATTGCAAACATATAAAAGAACTTCTCTGAAATGGGTAGAGGAAAAAGTACTGAACTAAAAAGCTTTGCATATAACTGGAATTTTTATGGCTAAAGGCAAAATAACTTGTTTATAAAGATTATACTTTAGTTGATAAATTTGATCCTCATGGGGGTATGGGTTAAACAATCACGTATATGCACTAAAATTGAACAATTAGTAAATGAATGGTAGCTGATATAAGCCAGGTTTTTCACTTTTAGAGTGGAAGATTACAAGTAAGCAAAGTGAGAAGGGTAGAATAATTTATATGGTAATGGACTGGAGTTGAAGGCATTACTACAAGCTTATTAATGTGTTTAGGTTAATACACAGATGGTTTACAGATAGATTAGATAGATAGATAGATAGATAGATAGATAGATAGATAGATAGATGTATATGCACATGTATTCCTTTGTTCTGTCAGCTGAGAAAGCCTGGAAGCAACAACACTCTAGTAGCAATGAGCACACCTAATGCCTAGAGTTTGGTTTCTAATACCACTCTTCAACAAAAGCAAAAGCAACCAGGCTCTGTGGAGAAATAGGGCTGATTCTACAACAGGGGCAGAAAACTTAAAAATGAGCTTATGGTAACTTTTAGTATCAGAAAGTAAAGAAGTGGTCAAAAACTTACAAAGAAAAAACTTAAACACAATGATAGGATTATGCCCAAGGAACATGACAGCCAACTGAAAGAGCTTCCAATGGCTAAAGGAATTTGAGCAAGAAAATAAATGAAGTAGTATTGGATTATGACTCACAGTGGTAAATAAACATCTGAGTCCCTACTGACACAAATAAGTAATTTAATAACTTTTTATTTGGGATGAATAGAAATCTCTCATATAGAAGAATTCCAAATAATTTATTTAGATACTCTGCCCTCAAGGAAATAAAGTGCAATTTTCACTTAAGAATGGGCTGTGTAGAGTGATTTCTTCCCAAAATGAACAGAGTGGAAAGAGAGAAACAAAGAAGAGCTTTACAATGGGCAGACTTGACAAACACTACCTCAACCAGGTGATCGAGGTAAGTCACATTGATAGTATGTACCTTTGCTACGCTATGAAAAAAATGGCATTATACCTCTGTGGTCTTCATCCCCAAAATCCACAACCCCCAATCTAATCATAAGGAAAACATCAGATAAATCCAAATTGAAAGACAATCTACAAAATACCTGACTCGTACTCTTCAAAACTGTCAAAGCCATCGAAAGCAAAGAAAGTATAAGGAATTATCAGAATCAAGCAGCACCTAAGGCAACATGACAACTAAATGTATTGTGGTTTCCTGGATGTGATTTTGCAAGAGAAAAAGGACATTAAGTTTGCAACCAAGGGAGTATAATTAAAGAGTATGGACTTTAGTTCATAACAATGTATCAATGTCATTTCATCAATTGCAACAGATTTAACATGCTAATACAAGATTATAACAAGTAGGGAAATAGTGTGGGTACATAAGAACCCTACACAGTAGACTAGCATCACAACTTTTCTGTATATCAAAAATTGTTCTAAAATATAAAGTTTATTTGAAAAATATACATAAAAGTGAAAATTATGCTCCAAGTACAAAATTGTATTCTCAAAAACTGGGGAAAAATATGTACTTTGGAAAGGATATTGCAATTGTATACATGGCATTGAGACTGGTATGTGAGATTTAAATACAGCCTAAAGCTAACTCCTTTTGCTGCAAATTCTTTCATCCTCCGAATATATTAGATGTGATCCTCTTGAAGAGATGTGTCAGCAATTTCTGCTTCTTAAATAGGTTAATCTCAAGCACAATGAATTTCTTTACATGTTTCTTCAGCTACTAGTTCCCCTTGCCTTTTTAATGAAGATTTTGTTATTGCTTTCACCTATGAAATTATTTTTCAAAACAATATGCTTCTCTATTACAGATTCCAAATAATCAGAGAAGTATTCCCATTTCACTAAGAAAATACCAAACACAATTTATTTGCTTTGTTTCATTACTAGCATAAAGTATTTTCACTTAAAACCAAAATGATTTATTTCTTGCTCTTAAAAAGTAATGCTACAGGCCTCACCTGTCTTAACAGATATATATGAATGATAGATTCTCTTATTCATGAACAGATAAAAAGAACAAATTTGTTTTGAGCTCTTGGTTTTAAAACTGTGTCCATCATGAATACCAAAAGATGGGGCAAAGAATAAAAACAGTCTTTATGACTAAATCTTGCTATGTATGTTTACATACATTAATTAAAAACAAAATATAATTTTGACAATGAGTACTTTGATAAAGGTAAGAATTCCTGAGTAACTGTTGATTATTTGAGTTACATTGATCTTATTTTTCTCTCTTTTTTACCATGTGACGTTCTATACCAAAGAAAATAAAATGGTAAGTGACACTTGGTGAAAACCAAGGCTCTAACATTTTGCTAAGAAAATGCAGATCAAAATACTTGGCAAACTTTGAAGTGTTATGCAAAAAGTATTGTATGGTTGCCTTGTCATCCATCTGAAAATATGAGTTAGAAAGGTAGAAAACCAGCAGAATGGTAAAACTGCCAGGGACAGCAGCTTTCATAACACCAGAAATGAAATAAAATGAAAGTCCTCAAAAAAAGGATCAGAACACTTTTCCATCTTGTAGTTTCTACTTTGGGACTTTAAAGAAAAGCCCATCTTTTTCTTTGACAGTGACCTAGAAAGAGTAAGCAGAGCCTTTGTAAATAACTCCTGTCTTAAACTTTTCATTCTATTACCTGAATCCTACAGCACCTACCTCTATTTTTGACCCCCACCTGATAAGATATACCTGTAATCAAATTAGATTAGATTATCTTACTATCCATTTTTATTGTTCGATGCTCTCTTGGAAGTTGTGGTTGGGGAAAGATTTCATAGCGAAGTATTATTTGTCCAATAAAGCGTTATGGGCAGCTCCAGTTTTCTTTAAAAATAGATGTAACTGTATAAAATAAAGAAGTAGAAGAGAAATAGACAAAGTAGAATGACTCTTAACATTATTTAAGGATGACTGAACATTTCATTTTAAATAAATCCTATTAAGAATGTTTATTTTATTTTCAATTTTCTTGTCCTCTCTCCAACTTTCTTCAAAGACTGGTACTAACATTAACAGTAAGAACATAAACAACAGTAATAACTTACATTTATGTTATTTTGTAATCACTGCTTACAATCATATAATGCTATTACAATTATATGATTCTAACCATATAAAAAGTCCAAATTTATTATTATTCCATATCTCTCATTATATTTAGGATTCTGTTGTATTTTGTACTTTACCTTTCTCAAATTACTTACAATTCTAGCAATATGGAAGGTTATTTGTTTTGCCTGTAATCCTTTCTGTGTGGTCTTTCTCTAGTTCCTCTTTTTGTTAACTTTTATTTATCCTGCAAATCTGGGCTTAAAACTCAAGTGGATCCTCAAGTTTGGATTTGACAATCTTCTTTTGTGCTGGCTCTCACAAAACCCGTTATCAGTGTACATACAGTGTCGTGAACTTGCCTCTGTACTTATGTGTATTTATTATTATACAGAAGAACTTTGAGTGTAAGACACATATACACACACACACACATATATATATATATATATATAGTCTCCAATGTATAACTATTGCCTCATGCCATGCCTGGCTTGCCTCACATACGGGAAGGAATCAACATATACACATGAATCAATGGGTGGATTGATAGAGGGATAAAATAAGCATGGTGTGCTATTTTTTTCAGAGGAATCAGTTGACCTACTTAGGCTTCATTGTTCAATTATACAAGTGTTCTTGAATATCTATCATCTGGCAGGAATAGTACTGAGCACTAGTCATATAACCATGAACATAGTGTTTGTTCCCTAAGTTTACACCAAGATTTCTCAATGTTGTCACTACTGATATTTTGGGCTGGACAATTATTTATCATGGGGAGGCTCTTTCCTGTGCATTAAAAGGCATTTAGCAGCATCCCTGGTTTCTACTCATTAGATGCCAATAGAACCTCAGTTATGACTACCAAATACATTTCCAGGCTTTACTGAATGTCCCCCAGGGTTCGAAAGCATCCTTGGTTGAGAAGCATTGGGTTACAATGTATTGTATGATGGAGATGGTAAAGTTATATTTATAATAAGTGTTGTGCTGGAAGATGATGTAAGTATATAGAGGAAGGAATACATGAATCATTCCAGGGACATAAGAAAAGCAACTATCAAAGTGACAGGAAACAGGACATTTCTCCTGCCCACAAAATGCACACAGTCTGGTAGATACAGGAAGTGAACAAATAGACCATTACAATATAGTGTAGTAAAAAAATACGCTTAGAAGTATTCAAAGAATGATACAAACACAAAAGTATCCCTAAGGAAGATTTTATGACTTCAAAAAAAGTTATATGAATAAAGACGATGAGTTACAAAGGGGCAAAGATTATATTTATTAGCACTAAACATTTATGGAGTTTTGAAGTTCAAATATGATGTGGAGGGCATGACCTAAAAATATACAGCTAGATCTCTGCTGTCAAAAAATATAAAACAAAGTATGAATGACCCAATATTTATAAATAATATATTAGTAAATAATAAAGCTCTAATTCTTGCGATGTAGTATACAAAATAGTACCTCCAAAAGGAAGCAGTCAGTGTGGGCTGCGATAATAGCAGCTTCAAGAGGAAGATAGGAATTGAGAGGGATTTTAGAAAGCGAAAGGCAAATGAGGATGATAGGCCCATCCAGGAGAGAGGAATGGAAGCATAAAAGGAAATCCTCCAAGATAAGAATGAGCAGGAAGGTTGGAGCTGGGACTGTGAGCCTGGGGCATTAGTGGCTGTATAAAATATATAAGGACAGGTTTTGAAAGCAGAGAAGCAGTTGCAGTCGAGAAATTTAAATCAATGCTGATATTTTGTATCAGTACACTGGCAGTTAAAAGTCTACTTGAATATAACTGCATAGTTAATATATAATATTAGTGACACAAATAAAGAAACTGAAAGAAAGTTTCAGTTATCCTGGGTGAGAAGGCAAGTCTAGTGACAACAGGTTGAACACCAAAAACAGGTGAGATCCAAATGCATATAGTAAATATGTGCATTTTTTTATATATTGGTTTTACTTTAATAAAGCTTTTGAAAAAGAGTGGTAAATAATAACACTCAGTATCCAATAAATTGTTCTCTTTCCTTTGTTTCTTTGTCCAAAAACTCTGTAAGGTTTAACTTTAAAGGAAATAATGACTACAGAACATAAAGCAACTGGAAAAGTGAGACGATGAAGGTAGAGGAAGATTCAATGAAAATAAAGAATCTTTGTCTGAACCACTGATTCTCAAATTTAGCTGCATTTTGGAAGTATAAGAAGATTCTTAAAGATAGTGATTCTCTTGGTCAAACCCAGAGAAGCTTATCCATTGACCAACCAGAGGCCCCCTGCTGATATGTTATAAAACTTCCCTATGACTCTAATGTGCATCCAGGGCTGTGAATTACTTGCCTGGACTTACCTGTGACTGTCATCACCTGGAGTCCCTTACACTCAAGCTTTTGTGAGGTACACAGCTTGTCAGTAGATATTCATATATGATGAGCACTGGACCTACAACTTTTCTTCTTTTGAATTATACACTAATTAATTATTTTCAAACCTCCTTTTTTCTTACATAAAATTAATATAACCATAAACTTCACAGTAAATTAATTCATTGGACTGGCAAAATCTATTAAGTGTTTCTTGCTACTGGTGATACTTTTTACAATTTTACATGATATGAGATGTTTTGGAATAAAATTACTGTTTCTTCTAAGGAACCATGTCTGTCCTTTTCTTTCAGAATAAGAAAAACGGGAGTATGAGGAGAAAGAGAAAGAGGAAAAAGCTATTCTTTCTTCATCTCAGCCTGTTGATAGATTTTCAGTATTAAACAATGGTTTCTTGAAAGAAAGAAACATTAATGATTGCATCAGGAGGTATTCATGTCTATCCTTGCCCCTCTGCCTCTTCAAACAGTGCAACATATTTTCCTGATGAGCAAAGCTTTCAGTGGTGGTATCATATGACTGGAAAACAACATTAGAACAAGATCCCAACAAAGGCTCTGAAGTTCATTATGGGAAATGTGCAAAAAAAGCTCCTACTCAGAAATGCAGTACCAAACATAGATGGTGTTGTGCTTAAATTAGAAATTCTCTCATGATACTTGGAATATACTTGTAAGTATGCAAATTTACAAGGACATGTTTATTCACATTTTTCTGGAATGTTAAAAATTGAAATTTATTTTGGACCAAGCAATGACAGGATAGTCCTTAATACTCAATAACCATACTCTCTTTTGCCTTAAAGTGACTGGATTGTGTTTGAATCAAATGTCTTCGATCAAATTCTCTTTTTATGTACTTGGCAGAAAAACACATTTTCAAAGACAAAGAAATGGTGGTTTTATAAAAATGCAAATATGAGGAGGTCATTGCCCTGCGTAAAACCATTCTGTGGCTTTGTATTGCTCTTGCTCTAAATTGCAATGATCTTAAACTAACCTGTAAGGCTCTTCTGACCTCTCTCATTTCATCTTATGCCGCTTTCCCCTTTGCTTTCCAGATTTTAGCTATGCTGCACTTCTTCCACTTTCTCAGATGTCAAAGTCCACTCCAGCGTCAGAATTTGAGCCTGAGAGTCCCTCTTCTGGATTTCCCCAGACCCTCAGATAACTTACACTATTTAGGGAAGACTTCATCGACCAGACAGATTAGGATAGGTACCTATATTGTCTACTGTCTGAGATGGTTCCTTCATGGTACATAACAATGTGCAGTTGTACATTTTGTGTCATTATTTGATTTGAGATTCTCACCCACATTTGTGTTTAAGTGTCCTGATAACAGGGATCTCATGTGCTTATTATTATATTCCTAATATTTAGACGAGGGTCTAATACATGGCAAGCACAGAAATAATGACTTGAGGATTGGACAGGGTTGTAGCAGCTGGTGGAGGAAGTATTTTCTCTTAGACCCACATTCATAGCATAAAACCAACATCGATCAAATTTAATATTTGTCATAGTTTGAGTATTACAAGCCTGAGGCTTCTACACATAAGAGGGCCATGAAGGTAGTGGGGACTCTCAGGCACCATTATTTGGAAAAGCCCAGGTAAAAGTATACTTATCCTAAAACACACTGCACAAAATGATTACAATATCAAATCTTTTGGATTGTAACCAATGATACCATATCAGTACCCTTGAAGTCATGCTCATCAGGGGCCTTGCTTGGCTCTGGTTTATGTCTGATTAATACTAAATGGAAAAAGATATAATCTAAGAAAAGTAGTTTAGAAGACAAAAATTCCTTATAACAAGATCAACTAAAGAGAAAAACAATAGAAGTGGTTTGTGGAGTTGATCAGGAGGTTCTGGCAATCAGACAGAGTGGTAAGGACAGTAGCTCTTAAATCTCAGCTTTATCACTCTTCAAACAGTGCAACATATTTTTGCACAGCTGTATACATTTGGACACATTTTTAAAACTAAATGAGCTACAGTTTCTGATCTGTAAAATGGGGGCTAAGAATATTCACTTTATATATGTAAAGTGCCTAACACAATGTCATGTCAGAGAGAAAGCACTGTAATGAATGGCTGGTATGGGTAACAACAGTAAAATTAATAACACTTTTGGATATACACAGCCAAGAGTCTCCTTTTACTAAGATATCTTCAGTGATAGCTGTAAACAGTGTTTTGTGTATGCATATGTATTTTTTCTCATATGTTTTAACTAACCAGATAGCAAATATGGCTCAGTGAGGGAATTGTGTCTCTTTTTGTTGACTGAATCTCATGTCTTTAGTAAAAATTAAATAATAACTGTGGAGAAATTAATGTTTTACTTTCAAATTACTGTTATCCTATGAATTTTTATCTGTAATAAAGCAAATCTAAGCAAATTTACATATTTCACAGATTTTTTTTGAGCTTTTAAAATTTGATAATGTTGTAAGTGCCCTTGGTCTATCTGTTGTCTGATACGTAGCAAAAATTTTAATTACTGCTGAAAGTTACAAAATGTTTTTCAGTTTTATTTCGTAACTAGACAGTAGTGACATTTTCAACTTAATATGTTTTCTATAACATTTTATGCATTTCAGTTTATTTAGTAAGCAAAAACAAGTACAGAGATAAATGTTAATTTATGAAAGGAAGCTTTATTAAATACCATCAGGAAAATAAAAAGTAATATGGTAGTTTTAGCACTCATATAAGACAAAAATGATTCTTTTATTTCCTTGGTCAATGCACACTTATATTTCTTCATGTTTGTGAAAAGAAGAATTTCCATGTCTTACAAATCTATTATTCACTTAACCCTGTGTTCAATTATCAGCTGTAAGAGGATTTTATTTTCAAGTTCTCGAAAGTGATGTCGCACATTTACAATGTTCACTAAGGTAGGAATTATATGTTTCTAATCGATACACCAGTATGGACCTTAAGAATGGGCTTCAGTGTGTCTATAAGTTATCTGAAAACTATATTCCAATGGTTGTGCATGTTTGTATTTTTATAAAGAGAATATTGGGATTTTAAAGAGTCTCTTTCTCTGGTATTTTAAAGTAAATCTCATTTGAGACACTTGTAGCTGAGAAGGCAAATTATTATGCACTTATGAATCTAACATTCCAATGTATAAGTATGGCTTGTTAATAATGAAAAAACAGCTACCTCTACTTTACACTCATTTATTCGTTATAACATCTATGAAGAACACAACATATTAGACTCTTGTCTACATGCTAGAGATAAAGTTGTGAAGGAAAAAAGGAATAAAAATGCTACTCTCATGAAGCTACCTTCTATGAGTGGAGACAGGAAACAAAATTAATAAAGCAAACGGATCATATATTAGAAATAGATTAATGCTGCAGAGACATGTAAAACAGAATATCAGCCTATAAACTATTTGGGATGACAGTGGAAAGGGTTACCACTTTTGACACAATGGTCAAAGAAGATCTCACTGAGACAATGCTACCAGAAAAATGAATTGAAGAAAGCACTTTAAAGCAAATTGTTATATATCCGAAGTACAAATGAGAGAGAGGTAAAGAAGTTGAAGGTGTATACATGAATGTATTATATTTCTATTGCTGCTATGACAAATTAGCAGAAATTTAGCATTTCAAAAACAACAGATGTGTTGTCTTTCAGTTCTATATTTCAGAAGCCTATCAGCAGCCTCTCTTGGCTACAATGAAGGTGTCAGCAGGGCAGCATTCTTTTGTGGAGATCCCAGGAGAAAATCCATTTCTTTGCATATTTCCACTCATTCATAGGGGCAGTCCACATTCCTTGGCTCATGATCCCCTTCCTCTGTCTTCAAATTCAGCAATGAGTTTGTGTATCTTCATGCCTTTCTTCTACTATCAAAGCCTTAATCACACCTACAAAGGCCCTTTTGCCATAGCTTTCTATGAAGCAGGAGCAGAGTTCTGATTCTGAACAGTTTTGCCGGTATTTTTGTTGCCTTTTGAAATTGATGTGTGGAGGTCTTCACTCTTTCACTCAAGGAGTCTCACCCTTGCTGCTGGCTGGAGTATGGAGTAGAAGGAGTCACTGATGGAGGGAGCCTCCAGTCAGGTGCCAAATGCAGTGTTCTGATGGAGAACAGTGATGCCTTGGATCAGGTAGTTGCTAAGCTGTAAAAGAGAGAATTGGAGGGCCTTGTGCCACTCTTTTCATTGACTTACGCTTTACAAATTATAACACTTATTTTCTTTCTTATTTAAAGATATAAGAGAATACCATAAAACGTTTATGATTTCACTTTACCAATATGACTAATTCGAGGGATAACACATAGCTACTTTCAACTCTCAGTTGATAAACAATAGAAATTTGCTTATATTAGCAGTATGTCTTCATGTAATCCAAACAAGATTCTTATTTGGATTTCTCCTTACCTGGACATGGGCATTGAGTTGTTGCGTAATACCCAGGCACTTATTATATCCACACCTTTCTCTCCTCAGTGCAGGTACACATATCCATGAGATCTAGCTGCTCAGTTGAGGGTTGTGGTATAGACAATTATCAGCCTCTCTGTACTCCTTAGGCTTTCTGGGCTAGGGAAGCCCTGCTTTACATAATCAGCTATATTTATTTTGTTCTTCATGTCCTTTAAAAATGAAACGAATTTTGACTCAGCTTGAATCAAAGCACTACTGACAAAAACATTGTCAAATATATTTCTAAATATAGAGTGACCAACTGAGGGATTTTCCACTCTAGAAACACATTTTGGTGTACATTCTCTTAGAAACATATTCTGAAACACTAATATATTATCTTCTTAAACCAATGCCTATTCAAGTGTCATGTCATCTATTCCATTTCTTTACGTTGCAAACATCAAACACTGATGATACTACTCAATATTAGAGACTGACACAATCTAGAGAGCAGAAATAATTTTACAATTATTGTATATTTCACTACTTTTCCTCCAATTAGGGATAAAGTTGACCATACAAGTTTTAGCGGAATTGTACATTTTTTGAATATATGGAGAAGTCTGTTCTAAGTCAAATCTATAAATGTTCTATATACAAATTGCTGTAAGAAGACCTATGAGATAATTTGAACAAAAGCTAACAATTTTTTTAGTCATACAAGTTTTCTCTTGCATGACTTGACATTTATCTCTCATCATGACTAGACTTCTTTGCAGTAAACAAAATGATTTTGACCTTACAATTAAAGATTTTTCTTCAGACAATAGATGTCTTACATGAGTTATTTGTTGTAGTACAATTTTAAAAACATGATAGTTATAAATTTAACAACCTAATGCCAGTGTTTAGTAGTATACTCATTCCATTTTGTAATTTGGATAAAGTATTTATCCAAATATCACAGTACTTTGCTATTCTGGAATGTTCACTGAGTAAGCAGTAGAAAGGTAAAACCAGAGAGAACAGCTGACACATGGGACCCAAAGTTCAACCGGAGCTGTGGTGGCAGAAGCCCCTACCCAAGAAACTACCCCAAAGAACCAAAATACCTAGACGTTTTTCTTCGTTTTTATACCTTGTGCCTATCTATGCTTGGCCTGACCTTTGCATCCTCCCCAGCAGTCGTACCTTTGGTTAAGTTCGGAATGCCATAGCTGTTGTCCTTCCAGGAAACCTATGAATGCTTGAACCCAATACTTCTAGAACCCAACAGAATCCAAGTGTAAAAAAAAAAAATTCCCAATTATCTCTACCATACATTATATCTAAATCTATCAGTTCACGCATTTATGGTATCAAGTCACTTAAAATAAAAGACAATTTATTTGTCAAGCAGTGGCATATAGTGGGCTTGTCCAATCACCTCTTTTCTCCTCAGAACAAAGGAAGAGTATTTCATAAATTTTTACCATAGTTTCGTGGATTATCTAATAGAGAAATTATTAGTAGTATGTTGGCAGGTAACCTTTTGGGGATTAACTTGTGTGACTAAACATTACCAGGCCCTGAATTATCTTCTCAGAGAAGGTATAAAGAGCAGTAGTATGTTCTAAGTTGCTGTTTCCCACATGATAGAAGATAATTACTTACGGACAGCTTCACTCACTCTCTCTCTCTCTCTCTCTCTCTCTCTCTCTCTCTCTCTCTCTCTCTCTCTCTCTCTCTCTCTCTCTCTCTCTCTGTGTGTGTGTGTGTGTGTGTGTGTGTGTGTGTGTGTGTGTGTGTTTTCTGCAAATTTCCTTGTCATTACTGTTTATCTCAGTGGAGTTTTGGTACTTAGTTACTCTAACCCTCATAAACTGTTTAACAAGGGAATTTTTAATAGGCTTTGTTCTTCCTTATGAATTTCCCCTACCTCTTTGAATTTTTATAATCTTTATAAAGAATAAATATTTCAGATATTTCTCCCACCACAGGACATTTTAATACATTATTACTGCTCTAAATGACTTCTGAGATACGAGAAGGTAGCTATCCAGAGGTAGCTTGGAGACAAGTTAGGTTCTTTTACAGACAAAAATACTTAAAAGTAGACAATTGCAGGAACTTACCCAAGTTTTAACAATGTGTTAAGGGCAGAAGCAGGAATTGCCCTTACATGTACTTTAAAGCAATTCAGAGTTTATTAGATTCCATGTCACTCAAATAACACTTACTCCAATGCCTACTCTTTAGTTAATGTACCAACTTAAATTGTGCCAACAAACAGCAGGAAAGCATGCAAAATGTCCTCCAACTAAAGCCAGTTCCCCTATGATATGCATAAGCACACTGCATGCATTGGGTAAGTGTAAATGAAATGAGAGCAATGTCAATATAACACTCATGATTGTCGTAAAACCTGTTTTACAAAGTAAGGCATTCCTGGAACTTCGGCAAATTGACAAGTGAAATCAAGAATAATTGCAAGAAAATGTAATAAGCCACTTATGGAAATGATTCATCCTAAAAGAACAGAGAGAAAATAGGTGAAGAAAACTTCCGTCAGACTGACTAAAGCAGTCTCAGTTATCACCAGCTTTAGCCTAATCATAACAAAAGAACAATGCTGTAGCTTAATCAATTTTGGAAATGGACAGAGTTTATAATCACTAGCAGTTATATTGCAGCCTGTCTGAAGAAAAAAGTAACGTTATAATAAGAGGGTTCCTGAGAACAGTACTATTATTTGTTTGTACTAAACTTTCTCATTAAAATTCATTATTTTGACCTCATTCTTTTCCATATAGATTTCTTTATGAACATATCTGCTCTGTTCTTTAACAGCATAAGATACTGTGAATAAGGATCAGTATTAATTCGAAAAAAGAAGCCAGAGATTGTAAGATCAATTATTTTTTAACCTGTGTCCATAAGAAACGTAAATCAGTATATCATGAACCTTCTGGAATTAAAGAAGCATCTTCTATCTGAGGCATAAACAATATATAAAGTTTATTTATTGCCTGGATAAAATGTACCTTATGACTGGCCACCTCTCTCTGATATTTCCGTATTCACCGTATCTGTTCACCTCATTGCCAGGTTGGCCTTTTCAGATGCTCTATTACTGGGAGCACAGTGATTTGAGGTGTAGGAGGAAGCATCAGGTATTCTAGTGGCTACAAAAAAAAGTTCCTATTATAAGTTAATAGGCATTTTGCTTGATATAATTTGAGTTTTTCTAGCATTAATAACTTGGCATCAGCTTTCTTGCAACTCGCAGGTATAGCCCACAAAATCTATTTATTCCACTCTGTATCCCCACATAAAAAGTCCTACACTGTACCCTTTCAGTTCCTCATAAATGCTTCCATAAAACTGCTGCAGCGTTTTCGCAAGTCAAGAAGTCATGAAGTGGATGTGAGATTTTTTTAAGTGTGGGTGAAAAAAAACAGCAAAAAAAAGAAAGCTGATTCTATTTATTTGCGTCTCATAAACTCTCTCAAAACTTTTAAACTCTTTCCTTTGGCTTCCTTCTCCCTCATACGGACTTTGTTAACATGCTTGCCACCTTATTTGAGATGATAAGCTCCTGGGAGATGAGAATTCAGTATTAATCTTCTTTGTTTTTCTATAATCTGGGACAATGTCTGACACATAATAACTAGCTACAAAATAAATCCTTAATGATGAGAAAATAAATGAATTAATTTAGGTTCCTGAGAGAATAAAACAATACACTCTTACTTACAGAGTTCATTATGTTTATAGGATCTCTGAGTAATTGTTACCAATAGCAAAGAATATTGATTGCCTAATAAATATAATCCTGTTTATATAATGAGCAGTTATACTCTCTCTCTGAACTAAAGCACTATTTTTAATTAGCAAGTAGGGAAGATTAAAATAATATTTGTGGTAATTTATTAATGAAGACACTAAAGGAGGACGATAATTATAATTACACATAAATTTAAAAGATATGGGGAGAAGGGAGAAAATTCAGATCTTTTTCGTCCTGCATTGGATTCCTGCAGAGTTCTGATTCAAAATGCAAGAGTAATAAGTTGGAAGTTTGCCATCTGTGGTTGATCAGAAATGTCCTGAAATTTTAAACAGCTTGATTGGTAATACATCATTAAGGAGTATCGACTGTCTTTACTTCCGTTACTCTTGGACATTAGACACAGTATAGTCCAATGTTGATCATTTATTGCAACATCTGTGTAACTATGTAAGAGGAAACCGTCATTGTTGGACATAGTAGCACTACATTATGGTACATTAAAATTGTAGCCTATTGAAATTTAGCAGGTGTTTTCCCAGTAGATGTTTGTGATAAGAAAAAGATAATTTCTCTCACATTCAAGTAGGTCAATGCAACAATTAAGAAGATAGTAGTTTAAACATTTATAAAGCTCCCATTTAGTCAAATTGCATCATTGACTATGACACTATAATCATGTCTTAATGGGTTCTATTGAAAGGCTGGGTATCAGCTCTCTGTGGTTTTCATGGTTTATATTGTCTGACCATTAAGGATTTCTCAGTATTTTCATACAGCCCATCAGCCTGCTTCTTGTCTTTTTTGCTGTAAAGTGACCAGACTATTCCAAGTAGCATATGTCCAGCCTCCCTTTACATTCTACAAAAGGTATAAATATTCTTTAAAAGTAAACATTCAGCAAAAGTTCTGGAGGTACTGATTGCTGGATCATCGCACCTACCTTGAAAAAGTTTTACTACCTCTAACAAAATAGCAGTTTGGAGCTATCACAATATCAGTCCTCCTAGCTGCCTTTATGATGTACTTTTAAATCATTTCAGCTCCAGATTTTAGATTCCTGAGGGAAAATAACACAAGCTACGATTATTATTTTCTACTCCTTCTAGTTCAGGATTAACACTTTTTCCAAAACATTCTTGTCCTCACCTCCCAGGTTATTTTTGGACATGTAATACAATTTTTTAGTGACTTCTGTCTTTATATATAATAATGGTAATAATAATATCATATGATGCCTCCAAAGCAAACATCCAAGAAAGCTCATGTTGATATGACCGAAGCTGGTTTAATTTTTAAAGCAAGTTTCCATCTGGTCTAAATCTCTACAATATCAAATGGCTGGCAATCGTTTCCCCTACCTGTTTGGCTCAGCTTTAAAATCCAACATCAAAGCCTCAGCTGGAACAGCAGGCGGGAAAGTACAGTCTGGCATCTGTAGGTTTAGCCAACTGCAAATGCCAATGTGAACCCAAGGCCATTGTGCTGTTTTCAGAGACATGTCGCCTACCAAACTTTAAAATTCACAACACATTTTAAATTTAGTGAACTACGATACTGAGAAAGAAAATGCTAGTCCTTATTCTGGGGCAAATTGAAATCACTCATTTTAAATATTTCTGGTGGTTATATTCAATTTGTCAAACTCTCACTCTACATATACTTTGTGTAAAATAACATGGTAGCTATAAGAGGGCTGGAGGTGGCAGGAACACAAAGCAGGGAAACGAACAAAGCAAAGCACAAACCCTAGCTTCAAGGTACTTACGATACAGTGGTTTCCTTGGTAGATATAGTAATAAAATACTTTGCATAATTTGTGTGCTTTTCTTATTATCTGACTTTGTTGTTTGTTAGTTGAAGGCAAAATACACTAAACTATAATGAAGATTCACAAAAGCAATAGATAATCATAAATGATAGTTGGCTGATGGAAAGCTTTACGATTAGGTGGCATTTTAAGAAACAGTGGAAATCCAGAAATCCAGAGAAGGTAAGAAATATAAAGCGGGACCACGCAAAATATGTGGAGGGAACATCAAGGTGTCCAGATTGCAGGAGTACGGCATCCATGAAAAAGAATAAAGAGAAATGAATCTGGAGAAGCAGGTGGAGGAATCCAGATCACTGAGTGCCTTAAATTCAGCCTGACAAGTTTGAACCGTAGGCAATGAAGAGTTATTAGCTATTTCTGTTTTGTTTGTTTTTAGCAGGTGGGTGAAATTATCAGGGTTCTATTTTAGAAAGAATAACCTCACAGTCTTACACAGGGTGGAATAAATGAGAGCGGAAGGAAAACAGGAGGCCATTACTTTATCCTGTGCAGAAACAATCCCTGAATTGAAACGATGGGAGTAAAAACAGGAAGGGAACTAATGTGAATAAAATTATTTCCTTTCTTCAGACCTTGAAAGAAAATCTTTTCACATTTACATGTGCAACTATTACCTTGTCATATTTTAACAATGAAACTGAGTCACCGACATTTTCTGCAGTGATTTATCTTGCTATGTACTGAAATAGTTTGCTTGCAATGTGAAATTTTATTTCCTACGTAGTCTTTTGATATGTAAAAATGTTCTGAATTTTAAAAAATATTGGAACTTAAGAATGTATTCGGTGGCCAAACATATTCATACTCAAGGTTTTACGTTTTTTATCTTTCAAATGTATTTTTAAAAATATTTTATTGTACTTTAGGTTCTGGGGTACATGTGCAGCTCAGGCAGGGTTGTAGCACAGTTGCATACATAACCAGGTGGTTTGCGGTCTCCATTCCCCCTCCATCTACATCCAGCGTTTCTCCCCACGTTATCCCTCCCCACCCTTCCCAACCTCCCATCCCTCCCCTAGGTTCCCGCAACTGACCCCAGAGTGTGATGCTCCTCTCCCTGAGTCCATGTGTTCTCATTGTTCAACACCCACCTATGAGTGAGAACATACGGTATTTGCTTTTCTGTTCTTGTGTCAGTTTGCTGAGAATGATGGTTTCCAGATTCAGCCAAGTCCCTACAAAGGACACAAACTCATCGTTTTTTATGGCTGCATAGTATTCCATGGTGTATATATGCCATATTTTTCTTTGTCCAGTGTATCACAGCTGGGCATTTGGGTTGGTTCCAGGTCTTTGCTATTGTAAACAGTGCCACAGTGAACATACATGTGCATGTGTCTTTATAATAGAATGATTTATAATCCTTTGGGTATATACCCAGCGATGGGATTGCTGGGTCAAATATATTTCTAGGGATCAGCTTTTTATTCAAAACTAGTAGCTGAAAAGATAAAATACAGAAGCCATCTACAAGTGGGGTAGATAACCACTAATAAGGAAGAAACTAAATACTAGTGACAAAGTTAACTTAAATGATGGACTGGCGTGCTGGTGTAAACTTGTTAGGAAATTGAGGCCTAAAGATAAAGGCTAGCCCATAGAAATTTTAGAACTCAATGAGGTAGAGAGGAGTGCCTTCATTCATTCATTGATTCATTTATTTGCTATCATCTCATGACTCTGCCATGGCCTGCGCAAGATACTTGGCAAAAAGAAAAGTGACGTTAATATATTTGTAATCAGATGTATTAATTTGCTAACATAAAGATTTTGAGATGTTTGAATATTAGAGTATTTGGGGGGGGTTGTTTGTTTGGTTTTTGTTTTTGGTGATAGAGTCTCGCTCTGTTGCCCAGACTGGAATGCAGTGGCATGATCTGGGTTCACTGCAGCCTCTGTCTCCCAGGTTCAAGTGATTCTCCTACCTCAGCTTTCCATGTACGTGGGATCACAAGCATGCACCACCACACCCATGTACCTGGGATTACAATCATGCACCACCACATCCAGCTAATTTTTGTATTTTTAATAGAGATGGGGTTTCACCATGCTGACCAGGCTGGTCTCAAACTCCTGACCTCAAATGACCCACTCTCCTCAGCCTCCCAAAGTGCTGGGCCATCATGTCAAGTCTAATATTGGAGAATTTTTGAAGCATAAAAAAATGCATCAATTCCAATCTTCCAAATAATTATTTTCACTTATAAACCTATACAATGAATATATAAGCAATGGTCTACCTTAAAATATTCTTTAAAGTAGCAACACACTTGGACACCTTATATATTTCTAATTATTTTAGTTATATATATTCTATTTTCATATTAATTACACCTTTAAAAATCATTTTATGCTAGTCTATTTATCAGTATCATGAAATATTTAATAATATACTCTTGTTTATATTTAATAATATACTATTGTTTATAAGTATAATATACATATGAACAATAGTGTATTATTAATCATTTAAGGCAGGCCTAAATTTGCAAGTATAATATCTATACACTTTGTCTCTATTATATGTATATATTTATATTTTAAAAATCTCATACACAGATATATGTATGTGTGCATATAAAGTGTGTGTATAAAACATATATACATGTGTATATATATAAACACATATGTATAAAACACATACACTGTGTGTGTACTATAAAATATATTATGGTAATCTTTAGAATCTTAACAGCAGTTTTTTTCTGAATGAATGGCCTTAGGGTGATTATTGCTTATATTTATTTTCACAAAAATTAGCTGGACATGGAGGCTCATGCCTGTAATCCCAGCTACTTGGGAGGCTGAGATAAGGTGGAGGTTGTAGTGAACTGAGATCGAGCCACTGCACTCCAGCCTGGGCTACAGAGCAAGACTCCATCTCAAAAAAAAAAAAAAAAAAAAAGAGTAAAAAGAAAGTACACAATACCTATTCTTACTCTGGCCTGTTTTACAGTAGGAGAAATCTGTATCACAGGCATAGAATAAATACAAATAAAATGAGAACATAATCGTAACACATATATGACTGTCACAAAATCCATTGCTATCAAAGTACCTGGGGGAAAGTGAGGTTCCCAAAACTTTAACAAGATAAAGACTGAAATCTATTATAACAACAATCAAATGTAATAAACTACCTGTGGAGAACACCCTCTTGAAGGAGCAATGGATTAAAATACTTAGGTTCGGTCAGATTTATCAGAGAGACTATAGCATACTCGTAAAAACATAGTTTAGTGATCTCCAGATGTAACCTAATCCTAATAATAAATGAGGATATCTCACAGTTCATTCTAAAAACAGATGGAGTTTAACATTGCTGTAACAGAATTTGCCCTACTAAAAATACTTTCCTAATATGATCTGCTCTTAGAGGACCTTTTAACTAAAATATTCAAGGCAAAAAATAGCATCCACACTGGACCTCATATTTTACAAAACGCATTTCATTAATCATGTTTTATTACTTTTTAAAACCTGTTTCTTTTCAGAGAATTGTACGTTTATATGTAATTAAAAGAAATAATACAGAGCATGAGCATACTCTATAGCCTTCATGCAGTGTTCCTCAGTGGCAGCATCTTGCATAACTGTAGTACTGTATCACAAGCAGGAAATTAACCCACTGGCTTTATTCAGATTTCACTTGTTTTATATACAATCATTTCTGGGCACATATATATTTAGTTCTATGTAATTTTTTGCATGTATATATCACATCGCAGTCAAGATACAAGACAGTTCCATCAGAGGGCTCCTTTAGGTTACACTGTTATAGTCACAGCCACCTTCTTCCTCTCCTGATCCTGACCTCTGTCAAGCACTGGTCTATTTTCCATTTCTATAATATTGCCAGTTCAGGAATACTACGTAAATGCAATTTTGCAGCATGTTACTTTTGATATTGGCTCTTTCCACTCAGCATAATTCCGCTGAGATCCATCAAAGGTATCATGATGATCAACAGTTTGTTCCTTTGCTGAGTAATATTCAGTAGTAGCAGATAGAATGATTCCTCCCACTTTATTATTCTTTCGCAAAACTGTTTCTAACTATTCTAGTTTCTTTGCTTTTCCATATAAATTCTATAATGATTTTGTCTATGTTTGTGTCGAAATAAAACTCACTAGGATTTTAATAAGGAATGAATTAAGCCTACAGACCAATTTTGGGCAAAGTGACATCTATAATATGTTCCAATCCATGAATACAGGATGTCTCTTATTATGTCACTTATTCAGATTTTTTTAAATTTCTGATAGAATTTTTAAATTTTACCATGAGGATTCTTTATATGTTTTATTAGATTTGTATTCTAAGTTTTCATTTTCAGTGAAGCAATTGTAAATGTTTCACACATACTCATAACCAGTATATAGGAGTGAATTGACTTTGTATGTTGATCTGGTAACATGCACTCTTGTTTAACTCACTTATTAGTTCAAGGAGATTGGGTATTTGTTTGTGTTTTCTTTTTGTAGATTTATTAGGATTATTTGAACAGACTATTATTCATCTATACATAAAGATGACTTTATTTCTCTCTTTTCGATGTGTATGCTTTTTTGTGCTCAGTTTTATTATTTTTTAAAGTTTGATCTTTTGAATAGGTGAGTAATGATACTATGATATTATACTATACTAATAATAATGTTAGTATTTCTAACAATAATATCTGCACAATTTAATTTCTTGTTAGAAAAGACGATTATCAATTTGAATAAAATGAATTATGGGAAGAAAATAATAGTGTAAACATTCTCTAAACTGTTTTATTTTATAATCACTTAAAATCAGCAACCAAAATAACATTAATAGCATAGGCAATGCAGTTCCATTAGCAGGTCCTGCTCAACTGTACCAAATATATATATATATATATATATATATATATATATATATATATATATTTTAAACTTTCTTCTCTCAGTGACAATTACTTCCTTAGAAAGAAATCCGAATAAACATACCTAGTACTTGAATCCATTAAGGTTTATAATGTTAATAAAGAAGTTTTTACTTTAATCACCCCAAATAGAAATTAATCTTATTGCTAAAAATTAATTATTGTCAATAATTTGGATCTAATACAAAATTAAAACTATAAATTCTGATTTTGTAAATGACTGAGAAAAATAAATATTACAAGAACTTTTATTATTTCTTAAAACAGTATCTTCAAAAACAAAAATTAGAGAGTGTTGAATTTAAAGGAAAATTATTCCAAAGCTAAAATTTTGTTTTAAAATAGAATGGCAGCATAGTTCCTTCCTTGATATTAAGGTTTTAATAATTTCTGAACTTACCAGATGTTAAGGTTTTGACTTAGTCACTAAATGTAGAATAACATCATGAGGATCCAAGATTAGAAAATTTCACAGATAAATTATTTTTGTTGTTGATTTACACTTGAATCCACAATTTTTTGCCTGTTTTCATCAAAACATCAAGGTCACCAGACAACTTCTGCTCCTTTAGATATATTTACTTTGTTGGCCAAAACTAGGAAGAAAAGTACAAGAAACTTTACCTTTGTGGAACTGTCTTTTTATTGGGGAATAAAAACCTGTTTTAGGGTTTGCATCTATCCAGCATTGGCCAAAAGTATGTCATATGGCCATCCATAGCTATGATGAACACTGAGAGGTCAAATAATTTGCCTTCTCAGTCAGAAGTATAAAAGAAGACAAGAGAGAAGAGTTATAAAAGGCTTTGGGAAACCTAACCACAATATCTGCCTCAGCAATATTAAGTTCCGCAGGAAGTGGAAGATTCCAGTACAAAGGTTGATGTCAGTAGACAAATGGAGCAGAATACGAGGAATATGGTCTAGTTATCTCCGATATTTCTCATGTAAAAAATATCTGGTTTCAGATAAAATTATTTTGTTGCTTTTCAACTACATTTTAAATCTCGTAAGCTGAAGATGCATGTATCCAGGTGTCTTAAAAATCACAATAACAAAACAAAACAAAAAAACCCCAAAAACGTATTTTGGAATGCATATGAAAAGATAAAGCCTCTTGTGAATCTTAAACTTATTGTTAAATGTTTGCTTTGTCTTGCTTGAAAAACACATTTATTTATTAAAATGGATAAATATCAAAGAGTGCCATAGAGCAACGAAATAATAAGCTATAATTCAACTGTGGATTAATCAAACTAAATGTGGATGGTTTGTATACATCACTTAGCCCAATGTTGCATAAAGTGGAACTCTACCTCCACACACTTCTTACAATAAATATGCCATTGACTAAAATATAGAACTATTTTTAAAATTTGTTTTATAACACAAATGAGTAACTCAGATATCAAAAGCAATGGCATGTTTCCTATCTTAAACATTAGTAAACTGTATAATTTATTGATAACTTTGTACGAAATAGAATATACCAACAGCCTAAAGCAAGCTCCAAATCCTTTGTAAAGGATTTTTGTAAAAAATTTTGTTCTCCAAATTTCTTTGTAGCCATGCTACCACCAAAGATTCTAGCTTTCTTCACTTTTACTCCTGTAGCATGTGGCCTTTCTTTCTCCAGTCTCTGCTTTTTATTGGATGTTTTGGGGGAGGAAACTTGAATTTCTCTCCACTTATTACGAAGAGTTGTTCCCCAGCTCCTACCTAATCCTTACACCTCCACACCCATCACGTTGCTCTGGAAACTCTCTTCAATTAACAGTATCTACTCTTCTTAGAAAGCAGGAAGAAGTTATAAATAAGATTTCATTTGTTAAACTTGAAAATCAATCTTATTATTTCCCTTTAACAATTTTCTCTTCCACTAACTCACTGCCTCATCTGAGTGTATATTGATCATTTTTCTCTGGAGGAGGAACCAATGACATAAAAAATAGGAAATAAATAGACAAAACCGAAAGCTGACTCTTTGAAAAGGGCAACAAAATTGACAAATCTCCTGCAAAATAAGCACAAAAGATAAATAATACAAATTATGAATGTCAGAAATGAAAGAAGGGTATCATAGTTAATCCCATGGACATTAAAATGATAATAAATGAATATTATAAACAACAATATGCCCACTTCGATAAAATGGATCAATTCTTTGAAGACAAAATCTAAAAACCTACACAAGAAGAAGCAGACTATCTGAATAGACCTGTATCTATTAAAGAAATTGAATCAATTATTAACAAACTTCCACAACAGAAAGCACCAGTCTCAGATGACTTCATTGTTAAATTCTATCAAATATTTAAATAAAAAATTATATTGAAAATCTTTTCATGTACCTGTTGGCTATGTATATGTTTTCTTGGGAAAAATATCTATTCGGGTCTTTTGATCACGTTTTTAATTGGGTTATTTGTTTTTTGCTATTGAGTCATATGTGTTCCTTTTATGTTTTGGATATTAACTCCTTATCAGATACACCCTGTGTAAATATTTTCTCTCATTTAGTAGGTGGCTTTTTCAATTTTTCTCTTTCTTTCCTGCGCACAAGTTTTTAAATTGTGTTGTTCCACTTCCTTATTATTATTATTATTATTATTTTTTGCCTGTGCTTTTGGTCTCATATCCAAAAAAATAACTGCTGAGACAGAGAGATATCATCTCACTCCTGTGTAGGATAGTTATTGTTAGAAAGATAAGATGCAAGAAAGGACGTGGAGAAAAGCAAACCCTTATACAATGTTGGTAAACATGTAAACTGGCACAGCCAATATAAAAAGCAGTGTAGCGCTTCCTCAAAAAAATTTAAAAATTTGAGGGGACGGAAGGCAGCAAACCACACTGCCAAGTGTGTACCTATGCAACAATCTTGCATGTTCATCACATGTACCCCAAAACCTAAAATGCAATAAAAAAATAATAATAATCTAAAAAAAAATTAAAAATTACCATGTAATCTCACTTCTGGTTATATGGGCAAAAAGAAACAAATAAATCAGAATTTCATATATCTGCACATATTTGCACTCCCATGTTCATTGGCAGCTTTTTTCACAATCGCGAAGATATGGAAACAACCGAAGTGTCCATTGATGGAAGAAAGGATCAATAAAATGAGGTATATACAATGTACATTATTCATCCACAAAAAAAAGGAAATCCTACCGTTTGTGGCAATATGTATGATCCAGAAGAGCAATATGCTAAATGACATGAACCAGACACAGACAGACAAATACTGTATGATTTTATTTATATGTAGAATCTAAAAAATTTGAAATCATAGGAACAGAAAGAACAGTGGTTGTCACGGGCTGGGGAGTGGGAAAAATAGGTAGGTGTTGGCAAAGGGTACAAACTTTCAGCTGTGAAATGAAAAAATTCTGGGGAAGCTAACGTACAGCATGAATTGATGTATTAACTAATGTGGTTGTGGCAATCATTTCACAATGTCTATGCATATCAAATCTTCACATTCTATACCTTGAATACATACAATTTCTATTTTTCAATGAAATATTTCAAATTAAAACTATAAATTATGCCAATTCTCTATGATTCACTCTTTAGGCTTGTTTAACATAGGATATTGTTTGTTTAAAAAATTAAAAGAAAATTGAAATTTTGTTTTGCTAGTAATTTCTTCTTAATTTTATTAATTTCCTAATGCTGTTTGGAAATATGTATAGTCTTCATATTAAATGTGAACTAAAGAAACCTATAGCAATAAAAATTTGGATATATAAAGAGGGAAAATGAATTACATATGCACATATTAGAAATGACATATTTCCTCAGAATACCTCTCTTTTCAAGGTTTTGAAAGACTAATCCATATAATGCCTGAAAACAGAGTAAAGAGACAAATTATTCCAAAAGCAAACATTTCTGACTTTAAAAATAAGTTTTAAAAGAGATGTTACAAAGAAAACTAAATTCAATAATGTTTTGGTAAGTCATATAGAGGCTGAAAAATGTCTCAATGGGCATTTTTTTTTAGTTTTGTTACAGTAAAGTGTTATCACTTTACGTTTCTGGTTTTCTCAAAGTAAATTATAGTGTGAATAAATGAATATGCAACACTTCTTAACAATGACAATTAATGAAATTGTATACGTTACTGCATACCATGAAAGTTCTACAATATTTAAAGTTACTAACATTTACATAAAATATGATTTGAATAGTATAGATAATATTTTTAGAAAAAATATTGTAACAAGAAGCTGAAACATTTTACATTGCTGATTATTGCTTTCTTATAGGGGTTATTAAATAACACTAGGGTGTGGTGTTCATCTCTCTGTATTAAGTCTTAGTTTTCAAAGAAAAAAATGACAATACTTCTTACAATTACTTCGGCTTCTCGAGAAGTGCTGTAAATGAACTCAAAATGTTATTTCTCTTTCCTTGTTAACTTTTAATTTTTAATGTAAAATATTGAAGGATGTTTTATAATCATTTCTATTTGTGTTTAATTACTATCAGAACCTTTTCTTTTTATGCCTAATACGGCTAAGAACTGTAATTAATCATGAGTTCTTCAGTAAAATTCTGAAAACTAAGTCGTAAGGTATAGGACTTTAATATGATATGCTTTGTTTGGGACTAGAAAAACATACAGTCATGAAATTAATTAAGTAACAAGTGAATTTCCTAATAAGCCATGATCAATAGTGAAATAGAGTTCAAACCTCACTATACCTGACACACTGTTTTTTTTGAATTACTTCATAACTATAGAAAAGATTTAATACATGTGTACTATTTCATCTCCATTTTTAGATTTGCCATAACATGTAAGATAGCAACTCTCAAGCTATTTTTTCCCTGCTGTGTGAAACACAAACTCTCAGGTTCAAGGCCCTTTCATACAAATTTCCGTTTTGCTAAACAAAAGAAAACACTTTCTTCACTTACAAAGAATATCTGAGTATCACTGAAGATGACATTATTGGAGAAATAACTTGAGTCCACTTAAACATATTTAAAATAGAAATTATTCACAATATTTATTATTTATTTTTTGAAAGAGAATCACTTTCAACACAATTCACAACTGATTGAGCAAAAACCTGTAACACTTAATACAAAGATTAATTGCAACAACACTGTCTAACGTATTACATTTTTAAAGAAAAATGAGATCGGCTGGGCGCGGTGGCTCAAGCCTGTAATCCCAGCACTTTGGGAAGCCGAGGCGGGTGGATGACGAGGTCAAGAGATCGAGACCATCCTGGTCAACATGGCGAAACCCCGTCTCTACTAAAAATACAAAAAATTAGCTGGGCGTGGTGGCATGTGCTTGTAGTCCCAGCTACTCAGGAGACTGAGGCAGGAGAATTGCCTGAACCCAGGAGACAGAGGTCACGGTGAGCTGAGATAGCGCCATTGCACTCCAGCCTGGGTAATAAGAGCAAAACTCCGTCTCAAAAACAAAACAAAACACAACAAAAAAACAAAAAAGAAAAAAGAAAAATGAGTTCAAATAAGACATACTATTTTTAAAACACATATTAATTATACATAATGTATGAAAAACTGCACTGACACCAACTCATATTCATCACTTTTAATTTTAATTTCAATGACTAGACTCAAGTTCTCATGTTTTATTATCTCACAGCCTCTCTAGAATTATTTCTATTATTTTCCCTATAAATTTTGAATCCCTACCAACTCTGAGAAGTTGGTATTTGACTATTACGTTCCAGAAGACAAGACAATGAAAACATTCTTCAGTCACATTTAAAGGAAATGAAACAAAACAAATTATAGTTAATTTTACATAAAATTTAAGGGAGAGGCCGGTGCGGTGGCTCACGCCTATAACTCCAGCACTTTGGGAAGCTGAGGCGGGTGGATCACGAGGTCAAGAGATTGAGACTATCCTGGTCAACATGGTGAAACTCTGACTCTACTAAAAATACAAAAATTAGCTGAGCATGGTGGCAAGCACCTGCAGTCCCAGCTACTTGGGAGGCTGAGGCAGGATAATTGCTTGAACCCAGGAGGCAGAGGTTGCGGTGAACCAAGATCGCGCCATTGCACTCCAGCCTGGGTAACGAGTGAAACTCTGTCTCATAAAAAGAAAATTAAAATAAAATTTAAGGGAGAAAGGTAGAAAAACAAATGTTAGTAACTAAAGATATCAGAGTACCAAAACGTGCTATCGTCTGTGACCAAATTGCTTTTGATTTTTGTTTTCTACAATTCAATTATCACATTAGTTCACTCAGGATGCCGTAATAAAGTACTACAAATGAGTGGCTGAAAACAAATGTATTGCCTCATAGTTCTAGAGGATAAGAATCCAAAATCAAGGTACAAGCCGAGCAGGACCATGCACCCTCCAAAGCCTCTAGAGAAGAATCTTCCCTCATGTCTTTCTGCTTCTGCTAACCTCAGGCATTTCCTAGGTTGCGGCAGCACAATTCCCATTTATGCTCCCATCTTCATATCGCTGCCCTCCCTCTTTCTCTGTCTCTGCATCTTCTCACGGGAGTCTCTCTGTTTTCTCTTCTCTTAAGGACACTGGTCATATTAGATTAGGGTTCACCCTAATCAAATATGATCTTATATTAATTTGAATATATCTACAAAACCTATTTTCAAATAAAGCCACATTCACAGGAACCAGTGGATAGGATTTTACCATATCACTTTTTTTGTTTTTGGCGGCGGAGGGGAAGGGCAAAATTCAACCCATAAAATATACTATTTACTGTTTTTTTTCTATAAAATGTGTATTACATTAAAACAAAAACTATGTTATTATAAATTATATATAATGTTATCAAAAACAATTAGTGTGACTTTGTCAGCATTATTTTTCAAAGCTTCTAAGGTCAAACAAGAAAAACATTAACATTGGAATTTTTGAGCTTTTAAAAATTAACTCAGATGGGCATGTATACAAAAAAGAATTAAGCTTTTAAAACATGGCAAGAAGTCAAGATAGCTGACGCTGAAGTCATGTGTTAGCCTTTCTCTGACTCATGTACTCCTTTTCTTTTTTTTTTTTAATTAAAAATACTTTATTGCTGAAAAATGCTGACACAGAGATTAGAAGCGAACACTGTACTCATTTATGTATTCTACGGAGACAAAGTAAAGACAACTGGACTATCTAAGTTAGTGGTTCTCAAACCTCAGAAAACATGTAAATCACATGAAGAGCTGGTTTGAGCACAGATATGAGGGGTCTATCTACATGATTTCTGATTCCATACTCTAGGGTGGAATCTAGGAATTTTTACTATTCTAGATTTAGTGTAGGACATAGAAACCATTCTAGCTGTTTTAAACAGAGAGGCATTTTAATAAAATTATATTTCCAAAATACTTAGAATTAACTGAGGAGTGATCATCAGGGGGCTGCCACTGGAATGTGACTTCAAGAATATACATTGCAGTGACAATCCAGTGGCTCCGATGCTACCACTCTACTCCACAGCTAACATCACTGAGAGGGGTTATTAACTAGCAGAAGGTAGGGCCCAACCACTACCAAAATGTTCCATCTTCACAGCATGTGTGTCAATTGGCATCAACACAAGTCAACAGAAACATTACTTGTCCCTCTGTTATATAGGCACACTTTATTAAAAGAACCCACATCATATTCAGGACCTCAGACCTTAGCTACAAGGGAGAGTGGGAGATGAAATTAGACTTTGAGCCATAAGGTGCCACAGAAAAGTAGAGGGATAGCCTAGATTCTGCACAGCACTTTAAGTGGTTCTAAAGTAACTGACCCTGAAGACCACACTTTGAAAAGATCTTAATGTTCACCCATTTAAAATAAGGTTAATCAAAGTTTGAGTTTACTAGTAACAAATGTTTCATCTTAGATTTAATAAATAAAGTAACACCTATGGCCGGGTGCGGTGGCTCACACCTGTAATATCAACACTTTGGGAGGCCGAAGTGGGTGGATCACTAGGTCAGGAGAACAAGACCATCCTGACCAACATGGTGAAACCCCATCTCTACTAAAAATGCAAATATTAGCCGGGTGTGGTGGCACACACCTGTAATCCCAGCTACTTGGGGGGCTGAGGCAGGAGAATCATTTGAACCCAGGAGGCAGAGGTTGCAGTGAGCTGATATAAAGCCTGAACTCTGCCCTGGGTGACAGAGTGAGACTCCATCTCAAAAAATACAGAAAAAGTAACATCTAAGCTGAGTCTAAATTTAAAAAAAATAATAAAAGGAAAACAGAGACATTGTAACCAGAAGTTCTATTGTGAATAAATAGTTTGGGCCCACCATAAGAATGTATGCTACTGTTATTCAATAGAAGATAATTCTAAATGATACTTGGTGCCCATGATGTAAAGAGCTTTGAAATTCTAGGCTAAAGAATTTACATTTCATACCTGTATCTACTGGGGTTATGCTAGCTGGTAAAACAAATGGAATCAAAATATACAATGGTACAAACAAAATGGAGGTTTATTTCTCATTCTCATAGCTATCTAAGATGGAAGTTGCTGGTTGGCATGCAGCTGTGCTCCACATAGTGATTCAGAGACTGTTGCCTCTTATTTTGCAGTGCAGTTGTCCTCTGGGACCCCACCCTTATCCATATACCACCAATGGAAAGAGAAAGCACTGTGGAGATTGCACCACTCTTAAAAATTATGGCTCAGAAATGTCACATATACTTCCCTCACATTCTGTTGGCTAGAGCTTAGTCACTTGACTTTAAATTCAAGGGATGCTGGGGAATATAGTGTAGCTGTGCACTCAGGAAAAAATATTGTCCTTAAAAATCTGCTACAATTCTGTAGGCACACGTCCTCTCATGGGTCCTCCAAGAAACACTAGTATTACGAGTTACTTCACAGTAATTAAGACAAAGCAAAACAAAAACCAATTCCCAGTGAATTAAAGGCTCTGAGAAATTTTCTAGTAAAGAAACCTTGTAATTGTATTTACACAAAGATTTTATACCTGTTTAGCTATTGAAACACATTTTCAAAGAATGCTTCAGAAAATATAAGCAAAGAGCAATTACTGATAATTTCTGAGTAGGAGAGTTTTACTGTATGATCAGAGATATTCCTGTGAGTTATTAAGCTAGATAGTATTTGCAGGGCACATAAGAAGATAATTAGTTTGAAGAAGACATACCGTAAGGGATGACATTTAATCATAAATGATGACATGCTGAAGTTAAACATTATATAGCCTGATTTACGTTGATGACAGAATGAAAATGAGAGTTTATAAAAATCATTGATACTAAAATAAACAGACCTGAAAACTAATTAGATGTAAGGCTACAGAAAAGAATCACATATATATCTACTTTGATGTGAACCAAGGATGAGGGAGAAATTACAGATGTCTCCAAGGTTTTATGTTCAAGGAACTAGAAGCATGGTAATCAAAAAATTATGGTAATTAACAGAAATAAATCAGAGAAATATGGGTAACCGTTGGTTTTGTTATGAGGCATTAAAGAGCCTTAAAATAGGGTAAATCTTGGAAACTTGAAGTTTCCAAAGATAAAGTACACAACAAGAAATAAAAAGGGTTAAAGCATAGTTATTGAGGTTTACTGCATTTAGATGGGGGAAAAAGACAAAAACTAAGAGAGATATGATAGCTAATACTATGTATCAAAATCAAGGATGGAAGAATTTGCAACAAGTCAGTGGTCATCTACAACAAATAGCACAGGTATAACTAGTATTACTACATTACCAAGAGTGTGATACAAATAAGGTTGCATTCCAGTTAACACTCAAATTAAATGCTCCAGTCAAAATTAGCAGAAGCAGCAATTTTCTTTAGAACTCTTTTTTTACTTCAAAGGCTAAAAGAACCCTGGGTCAATATGCAAACAAAAATGACAGGCCAGGTTTATTAAAAATCAGGTGAAATTAAAATTAGAAATCCATCTCAGTACCCTGGGCATTCCAGTTTCAGGTTACCTTTCTTTTTTTGCTGAAATAGAATGTTGCCACTGAAAATAGACCTTAAGCAATATTACAATGACGACGTTGCTGGTGCAGGTCTCCACATGGGCCACAGTTTTTCTTTGAGCTAGAAAATGATCTTTTCACACTCTAATACCAAATTATACTTTAGAAAATACATAGTAATATAGAAGCTAAAATTCATACAGAAACAGACTAAGGAAAAGACTAAAACTTCACACCTTAAAACATGAAAATTAGTAACTCAGAAATGACAGGGAAGAATCTGGTATAGTGTTTCTGGGCTGTTAATGATGAAACTATCATTTAGGAATTAGTGTTCAGACAAGAGGCTGATGTAATCGAATGCTAAGAATTCTCAATAACATCCTTAAATTGGAGAGAGGTGGACTGAAGAATGCATTAATAGTCCACAGCACATAAAGGAAAACAAAACAACACCATTGAACTTTTGAATCTAAAAGTCCTACTTAACCAGGACAGGATCTCACCAGAAGCAGAAAGGTCAATCACGGGTGGCTTGCTCTTTTCTAAGGTTTTATGTGATTTGGCAGAATAGGCAAACTTATGATTCCATATAATTTATTTGGCCTTGGTACAGGACTTGTAGTAGGATCTCAGAGCACAGAACAGCTCCTGGATTTTCATAAGAGCTTTCCCTCAATGCTCTTAACTAGAGAATGTATGTAAACATTAACACCTAGCCTACGATCTCTATCTCTGAAGGAATATTCCTAAACAAGGCAGATAAACATCGAACAGAATTTAAGCAAGGGTATGGCCTTGAAAGTATCCAAACATGCTAAAGAAAGCACAGAAAAATACCGCCTGAATTATTGTGGTGTTGAAAGTGAAAAGAAAGAAATGCAATCAGCATGAAACTAGGTTTTTTTGTTTGTTTGTTTGTTTGTTTGTTTGTTTGAGGCGGAGTTTCGCTCTTGTTACCCAGATTGGAGTGCAATGGCGCGATCTCGGCTCACCACAACCTCCGCCTCCTGGGTTCAGGCAATTCTCCTGCCTCAGCCTCCTGAGTAGCTGGGATTACAGGCACGCGCCACCATGCCCAGCTAATTTTTTGTATTTTTAGTAGAGACGGGGTTTCACCATGTTGACCAGGATGGTCTGGATCTCTTGACCTCGTCATCCACCCGCCTCGGCTTCCCAAAGTGCTGGGATTACAGGCTTGAGCCACTGCGCCTGGCCTGAAACTAGGTTTTATTAAGATCCGTATAAATATAAATTAATGTCAGTAACATGGTTAATAGATATCTCAATTTTTAGAATTTGCCTAAATACAACTATTGCAAAATTAATTATCTTACAGAACACAGTACAGATGTTACCAATTTGGCATATTGCCCATATTGGCAAGAAGAAAAATGGGAAGAGAGGTGGAGGGAGCAGAAGGTCTCTAAACTCTCAAACACAAGAAATTTAAAACAAAACTAAGATGTATAGTCAAAAGTTGATTGGAAAAGACATAGAAGCATGAACATACAATTTAAATTTTCTTATGTAACAAATTGTTTAAAAACCAATATACTTATCAAATTTGAGAGGGAGGAGAGGAGGTAAAGATGTTGTAAGTAGATCAAACTTAACACAGCTGAGTAGGGAATTACTGTATTATGGGAAAGAAGCATAGGAATTCTATTTAGAGCTTTAGCAGGAAGTAGGAAAATAACCTAAATAAAAATTGTTTAAAAATGATGCCTCTTCAATACAATGCTGAAGTTGGAAAAAAAATATATTACAAGCAAAAATATATTGAACCATGTAATCTGATTTAATCATTCATATGTTTTTATCGTGATAATTTTGAAATCCAATGTATCCACTGGTGGTCCAGGTATTAAGTGTCTTCCAAGGAGTTTAAAGTAGGCAAAAAAATTTCAGCAAAGCTTTTCCTGAGCAATAGGCACAGTAATAATAATAATAATAATAATAATAATAATAAGCAGGAACTCCTTATGTTCCTCTTTGAATAACAAACAATCTGATAAAAAGTGAGTTTCTGCTCCACTTTTATAGGAAGAGATGTAGAAGACTTGTAATGCTGTTTCTCTTAAGTTTTATACCAGGCACTCTGCTACACAGATCACATTAAAGAAGTAAGTATGGGAGAAAATTGAATTTCACAATTTTGTGGGCACAGATAACTTTATGTTTGCGTTTAAGTAGAGTGTTGGTACCAGAAGGCAGACTGGAAGAAGTTATGAAATAAGTGAAACATTTTTAAAAGTTACAATATAGAGTTTATTTACAAGAATAAGGAACGAGTAAATGTATAATAGAATATGCTTATTCAGCTCCTCAGGCATGTCATTGTACCCTCAATCCTACTTTGCTCTTTATTCCTCAAATCTTCCTTTCATACAACTCTTACTCCCAACTTCATTTGCTTTCATTTACTCATCCTTCATGACTCATTTTAAATGTTACTTCCACTCAGAAGTCTTCTCGAGCTAACCTGGATATGACTGCATTGCTTGTGTATATGTGGTACCATATGCTTCCCTTCTTAGAGGAATAATCAGACTTTAGATTAATTATTTACTTAATTGTCTGTCTCCCCTAGTTTACTCAAAAATCTTTTAAAGACGAGCCCATGTCTACTCTGCTCTCCACTGCATTTCCAGTGCACAGAGAGTGTCTGGCACAGTCAATACTTACTTTCAAGTAATTTTTAAATGAATAAATGAGTAAACGAATGTATGAATACATTATTGAGAACTATGTTTGTTCATCATGTTTTATGTTTGTTTGAGGGGAGGGAAGGAAGGTATTGAGGATGCTATTTCCAGATAAGAATTTTTATTTTTTATTTTTTAGTGAAACAGGGTCAACCAAAAGAGATAATAGAGATGCAGCTAATAATTATTTAGCAGAGTAATGCCTTCAGAAATGCTTCTCAGACCTTAAGTGCATACGAATTGCTTGAATAACCTGTTTAAAACACAGATCGGATTCGGGGGGTCTACATGGTGAATGCAACTCTACATTTTTTAAAAGCTCCCAAGTGATACTGATGCTGGGAACCAAACTCTAGGTAACACTGTGTTAGAAACAGTAGAAAAAGGTGAGTCTAAGTAAATAGCAATAAGTATGTTTACTCTGGCAAGGAGGAGAATTCCAATTTCTTCAGACAGGTATACAGACAGATGAAGACAGAGAAACCCAAAGGCATAAAGGAAGACAAACAAAAATACTCTCATTGGAAATCCTCTCTTCTCCCAATAAATAGATGACATATTACTTAAGTATTAAAAATTTAAGAGTGGGCTGGGTGTGGTGGCTCACACCTATAATCCCAGGACTTTGGGAGGCTGAGCCAAGTGGATCACTTGAGGTTAGGAGTTCAAGACCAGCCTGGCCAACACAGTGAGACCCCAACTCTACCAAAAGCACACAAAAAAATTAGCTGGACATTGTGGGTGCCTGTAATTCCAGCTACTCAGGAGGCTGAGGCAGGAGAATGGCTTGAACCTGGGAGGTGGAGGTTGCAGTGAGTAGAGATCGCACCATTGCACTCTGGCCTCAGCAGCAGAGCAAGACTCCGTTTCAAAAAAACAAAACAAAACAAAGTGGAAAAGTGACCTGGGCTTGCACAAATAGGAAATGTTTTCAATCAAGTGATGTTGGAACAGTCACAGGAGAGCAGTTCTTGACTTCGACTGACCACTAAAATCACCTGGAGAGTTTTTAAAAGTTCAGTGCTCAGACCACACACCAGGCCAATTAACCAGAATCCCTTGGGGTCTTTCCAAGGCATTAATATATTTTAGAGCTTCTTAGGTGAATCCACTGGACATCCAAGGATGAGAATTGTACCCATATCAATTTGACAAAAGCTAACAATTTGAAGCCAATGGGAGCTATCATTCTCTCCTAGAACCTTGCTGCTGGGAGGTATGTTACCATGACAGTAAGACTCAGGCTGAATTATTCTATGTTTATAAGGTTCAAAAATAGTTAAAGTCATGTTAATGTAAACTAGATGAAGTCTTAGCTATTTAGCCTTTTAAGCACTCCAACTACTGTTGGTAGGTCAATTCAAGTTCTTGACTTCACCACACAGAATTTGAGAGGAAGTCCAAAGTAAGAGTAGGCAAAGTTTATTGCAAAGCGGAAAGAGAGGCAGAGCTGGCTGCTCAGAGCGAGAGACAGCAGCTAGTGCCTTAAGAGGACTTCCTTTTATGAGCATGTGTTATGGGAGTTGTTTATACATATTCATTCATAAAATACCAGTGAGGTCAATTTATGCAAAGGTGGACCTGCGGTTGGTGCAGGGGCTCACCATCTACATATCCCAACACATATCTCATGCATCATTAGTGTATAAAAATCTCACCTAGGGGTCTGTTTTTTACTATCAAAATGAGGAAAATTTCACTGTAAGCTAAACCTCAAGCCTCGCTGCACTGCATGTGTGGACAAAGTCCTGGACTCCCCCCACCTCTGGATAGGAACTTGTGGTTTCTTGGGCTTTTGGTGTTGATTGGCTGGAGACTGGGGAAGCTACATCAGGAATAAGCAGCTTTTGTTCTTTCAGGGGCTATACTAGGTATCAGGAACCTATAACCATCTGGCAGTCCTGTAGGATTGCTTATCCTGCAAAAAAGTTTCTGAACCAGGCCAGTGCAAGAGAAAGGAGCCTGCTTTGAAAGAGGCTTCATACAAAGCAGCAAGTTAGGATCACCTAACTTTATAGTTGTATCAGGAGACAAAATCTCCTAGCAAGTGAAAGGGACAAGTCTTAAGGGGCCACTGGAACTAGTGTGCTCCTACAAAGCTGTTAGCGTGCTGAGCTACTCAGATTTTTAGATCTCATTAATGATAACTGCACTTCTTATTTTTAACCAATCATGTATCTTTTACAACACTCATTTAGATAATGAAAATTTATTTTTACCATTCCTTATGTTAATTAACAAATTCTCTTGTGTAGATTTAGATAACACTAATTGAATGGCTTGCTATACTTGTGGCTGAAGTGTGGGCCTTTGATTAAAGTCTTTCAAATGCTAATTAAACACCCTTGAATTGTAAACAACTCATTCTGTTTCTTAAAATTTAAACACTTCCTAAAGTGTTGATTGAAGTTAATCTCAGCAAATATCATCACTGAGTGCTCAGTGACTGAGGGCCAGAGTCGCAAGACTTAGGACAGTATCTTACAAAGCAGAATCAACTGAATCCCACGCAATTCCAAATGATCTGCCAGATAGATAATTCTAGTAAGAGACTGTCTTATTTATACGTATCTGAACCCAGGCTTCATCCCTGCTTTACATAAAAATATAAAGTGTTTCTGCATTATCTTGGGGAATTCTTAATTTTTCAGTATTGCAAGTAACATGTGAGTCAATGGACAATATTTCTTTGTATTGTTCAAATATTTATCAATAATTGCTTATAATTTCAGAAAACAATGTCACCAATAGCAGTGTTATTTGTACTAATTGAGTCATTAACACAGCATCCCTTTATCAGTCTGCATTTGTGACTGTTGCCATCACAGTAATATTAAACATTGGTGAAACATTTAGCTATTTCGTTATGATTTGTGGTACAAGTTGTACATGATCTTTTTTCAAATAAAATGCACTTATCTGTATTGTAACTTTCCTTTTATCCCTTTTTAAAGTTACAGCTATGTTTCATCCTATGTTGCAGTAATTCAATTTTTTCAAAATTTTTTAGTGTAAGTAGGTCATACATTTATGAATTCCATTTCATAATAGTAAAAAGAGAGTTAAAAATATTCTGCTATTGGTCTGTCCTGAACCATTTTAGGGTAAATATAGATAATATAAGTTTTAAACAAAGTTACTGAACAGAGGCGTGCACACTGAGAACTCAATAAAAAAAAAATAGAGAGCATGTTTTCAAAGGAGAACTGATTACAATGTTTTGTGATGTTTTCCATCAATGCTCATTACTTGGTCCAAAAGCAGTTTTTCCTGAAGAATATGACAGAAAAACAAAAAGAAGAGAATCATTTTGAATAAGTTTCTGAACTCATCTAGCAAGATTGAGAAGCATGTTAGAAATAATAGATGTGTAGATAAGTATGGAGAGAATGAATTTAAAAATTTGTCCTCTGTGAAAACAAAACCAAAGTTAAACAGGCGAGAAAGACTTCAATGAACATTGTTACAATAAAACAGAAAGAGACCAGATTACAGTATAGAAGCCTTCCCCCAACCTTATCCACGGAGGACAGGTTCCAAGAACGACAGTGGATGCTGAAACCTCACGTAGTAAGGATCCCTTTAGGTATATACAATCATGTATTGCTTAATGAGGAGTATATATTCTGAGAAATGTGTCCATAGGCAATTTTGTTGTAGGAACGTCATAGAAAGTACTTACACAAACCTAGACAGAATAGCCAACTACACACCTGGGCTATATGGTATAGCCTATTGCTTACAGGCTACAAATCCGTATAACATGTTAATACTGTAGGCAACTGTAACACAATGGTGTTTGTGTATCTAAACATAGGAAAGGTAGTATGTTGTTCTGCAACTTTACACGGGACAACAGGAATTCTTTAGCTCCATAATCATTTTTTTTAAAGAGACAAGGTCTTATTCTGTCACCCAGGCTGAAGGGCAGTAGGGTGATCATAGTTCACTGTAACCTGGAACTCCTGGGCTCAAGTTATCCTCCTGCCTCATCATCCCAAAGAGCTGGGACCACAGGCATGCACTATCATGCCCAGGTCATTTTTAATTTTTTTTTTTTTTTTTTGGTAGAAACAGGGTCTTACTGTGTTTCCCGGGCTGGTCTCAAATTGCTGGCATCAAGCAGTCTTCCCACCTTGGCCTCCAAAATGTTGGGATTACAGGCGTGAGTTACCTCACTAGGCCTCCATTATAAATCTTATGGGACCACCATTGTATGAGCCTTCGTTGACTGAAACTTTATTATGTGGTACATGACCACTGTTTTCCCCTATACATAAATACCAATGATAAAGTTTCATTTATAAATTGGGCACTGTAAGAGATTAATGTCAATAACTAATAATAATATACAATAGTTATAACAATATCCCAGCATCACTACTCTTGTGATTTGGGGCCATTATTAAGTAAATAGGCTGACTTCAACACAAGCATTGGGGTACCTCAACAGTCGATCAGATAACTGAGATGGTTTCCAGGTAACTAGTGCATGAGTAGCACATACAAGGTGCATATACTGGATAAAGAAATGACTCATGCAGTGGGTGGGATGAAGAGGTGTGACACAAGATTTTATCAGACTCCCAGAACACTCTGCAATTTAAAACTTATGAATTCTTTATTTCTGGAATTTTCGGTCAATATTTTTAAACTGCAGTTGACAGTGCATGGGTAACTGAAACCAAGGAAAGACAAATCACAGTTAAAATGTACCTGTCATATGCACTCACCTACGTTGAAACAGAGGGCAGCAGAGTTCTTGAAAAGCCAGGGAGGAAGATCATAGGCAATTCGTGTAGCCAACTGATGTTACTCAAAAGAAAACTTTCTCATATTTTCAAAAAAAGAGGTAATTTTATAACTTTGAGCAAGGCAGCCAACCAAGTTAGGCTACTACACTGCCATAGAAAGCAGGAGATGGCGTGCTATCTGTCTTAATGTTACATTTTAAAGACATGGCACACAGATCCTTCAGACAATCCTGAGTTGTAAAACTGAAAAGAGCCTTTTAGAAGGATTTACTTCTCAAAGGGGCAGAAAAATAATTTACAATTACAGATTTTCTAAATAAAATGCTCTAAGGAGAGGGAGGTCAGGACCTAGAACCAGAAGGAAGGCTGCCTAAAGTATAGTTATAGTAAGGCAGAGGGAAACTGTAAGGTCACCTTCAGATTAATCATCCTAGAAACCATAAACTTATTCCAATAATCCCTAATACCTTATTCTCAGCCAAAAGCTATTGAGAATTCTTTTGCTGGATGAGGACAAACTGTGTTTTGTATCATTGTTCCATTTTTTGTTCTTATTCTCCTATTAAAATTTAGAATAAAATAAAATAAATTTAGAAGACAAGACAAAGAGCTTTCCAAATTTTTGTCAAATGTGAAGAAAATGCCATTACTAGTGAAAATGTGCTCATGGATAAGTTTGAATGTGTCTGTTAAAAAATGTTATGGTACTCTATGTATATGTTAACATACAGTATAAATGTCACATTTTATTGATATGTTAGTATTCTCCTAAATGCTACCATTTTATCATGATTTGCCCTGTTATAATAAACGATATTAATAATCATTTAAATGACTGAGCAATAAAATTAATTTTCCATTATAAAATTTATGTTCAACAGGCAACATGAACATTATATATACTCCCTTAAGCTAATATATGTCTTTTCATTTAAAGAAATGAATGCTACACTTCCGTTGAAAGTAGATTTTCATCTATACAATACTCTTGCTAAAGCACTGAGGGCTTACTTCAGAAATATGCATTGCATTTTTAGTACAGGAAAGTATATTGAAAAGCTCTCATTATTATCCCTACTTGAAAATATATGTTTACACAAGACTTGAAGTTGAACAATATGTTTTTTATAAAACCATTAAGCAAAGATTCATTTATCCCTAAGGATAGAAACAGTTGTATCGGTGTAGACTTGGCTTTATAATAGATCTAATATTTCTAAATTTGCAGATAGTTTTTACTAGAGTTTTCCCCAAGTGTATCGCCAGACACTAATAATAAATATTTGAAAAAGATATTGCTATTTTTTTCTCTTTTTCTTATCACTTATGTGCCTCATCTACCCTTCATATTTTCCCATAAGTGACTCATTTAAACACAATTCTTAATAATATAGCATTTAGGACACGTAGCACATTTTCTGAATAAAGGAACAAAAATGTGTGTTTTCCCTTTCGATTTTTTTTTGCTAATGTTTCTTATTTAGTCTTTTGAGTAAACAGAATTCTATAGGTTTCAATAATCTTTAACAAATCTTTAACAAGTTTACAGTTTTAAGATATAAATTTAAAATTTTTAAAATATAAATTCAAAAACTGTAATGCATATAAATAAGTTGATAATATTTATATCATATAAGAATCTGTTAAGTTATGGAAAACAAGATAACCTTGTGCATTTGATCATTCTTAAAAATTCAATTTATTTACTCTCAACCTTTCAGAAATAATAAAACAAAAAAAGTCTTTTAAAGTGAAGCAAATCACCTGTGCTTGAAGCGGAGGTCTGAGCAGCCATGAGGGAATAAAAGTCACTTCAACAATTCTGAGACAACCTGTGGAGCCACAAAACCGATAGATTTAGAGGCAGGTAGACATGGATAAGAATTTCAACCATATCATTTTTTGGCACATATTGGAGACAAAGGATAACTTATTGTCTTTCTTGGCTATATTAAAATATTTGAATATGATTATTAAATTGCTCTTTGTATTTTTCTTAGTATTAATTATATCAGGAATTTTCATTGTGTAACCCTATTTATTCTTTTGCAGTCATTTTATTATTTACATCTGTCAATTTTTCATGTCCCCTTAATCTTAATGTTCTCCTTCATCTCTGTGATTCATATCAGAAAAGGAGCAATGTGCAAAAAACTTTTAAATCACAAGTGAATGATCTCACAGATCACCTTTAAACATATGGTATAGTAGCAAATACATGGTTCTGATGTTTCCCTTGATCCAAATCTATTTTCTCCATTAAATGTCCAAAGATTCTACTGATGTAATAGCAGACAGCTTTTTGTTTGTTTTTGGCTTTACTTCTTCTTTTTTTTTTTTTTCCAAATTTTCTGTATGTAATTATATTAAGTCAGTAGCTTCATTGTATTTAATCAGATGACACCAATCTGAACATAATAATAGAATCATTATAACTTTTTAAACAGATGATTTCTCTTACTTTGATTCTCTCATTTCCACAGGAATGCCAGCTCCCACAAATTCCAACCTCATGGTTTGTTTTGTTTTTGTTTTTGTTTTTTTTTAATCTTTAAAACAGTGTCTCCTAACTACTCACTAAGTATTTATCAGTTATCACCTTCTGTGTCTGTAGTTTTTCACATTCCTGCTCTATATCCGTGTGGTATCTACTGCCAAATCATCAAGACCTGCACCAAAAGCAGCAACACTTGCTCTTCAGTTATAAAAGCCACAAGTAGTGCTTTCATTGTCTCATGTAAAATTTAAAGTAACTGCCACTAGGGCTTTACTTTTGCTTTCTTTGCAGTTTTCTTTTTCTGGAGTTTAGACATAAATTCAGAGATGTGAGCACAGGATCATCTAATGAGAGCCAACAGCTTTACAGAAGAAGCAATCTGTCTTTTCTGATACAGGTGCCATGTTTTTAAATCAATTGTACTTTTTTACTCTTTTATTTTAGGTTACTTTTTCTCCAAGGAATGTATTTGTCCTTGAGTATACAGATATCCAGGAGATTAATTTTTCATATGTGACTTTGCATCTCACAGCCCCTTCCATGAGGGATTAGATTAAGAGACAGATCTAAGTGCTATTCTGAGCTGCTTTAGGACATGTGTAGCACCCTTCAATGATGGTGCTAGGACAAAGTAACCCCCACATAGCAGTTCATTGTCAGTTGGTTTGTTTTGTTTTTCCCCCAGGTAGACATAACAGCAGTCAGCAGGAAAAAAAAAAAAAAAAAAAAAAAAAAAAAAAAAAAAAAAAAAAAAAAACCTACTTTTTGATTTCTGGGAATTCTCCATTGCGATGGACTTGAGGCAAGATCAGACCACCTCTGGTGCACCAAAAACAGAAATGATTAAGAACTCCACTCTCAAGGAAGCAAGGGACATCTCTCCTGAGGTGAAAGTAAATTTAACCTAGTAAATTAAACAAATTAACATCAAAATTGCAAAGACAAATTGAGTTTATACTGTTGTATTTTATTTCATATTTTAATTATTACTAGAGCTATGATAAATTCTGTAGTTATATAATTACCATTTTCGTGATTTTCATATTTTAAAGATGTGAACATGAAGTCTAAAATTTTGAAATAATGAAAACTCAATTGGATTAGTGGGTTACGAAAATTATTTTAATTTAACAATAGGCAAAAACCTTTGCTTCATGTAAAACACCATGAATCCAATCAAATTACTTATCTAGAATTGGTATGTAACTTATTGTCTAGTAGATGAGGGCTATAATGTGGCCATAAGTTATCAAAACTGCCCTACCAAAGCTAAAGAGATAAATTAACCTAATGGATGTCTTTGTGGACGGATGACTTACCTTCGGTGAGTATATTCTACATTGGCTCTCTCATTTCACTTTTTTAAAGCAATTATTCCTGAAAGGAAATGAAACATAACTTTTACTTCGTATACATAATTATACATACCTAGAGATATCCCACTAGAAACCATCTCTGTTGGTTTTACCTTTTCCATCTTTGATCAGTATCCTGGAGAGAACCTATGGCAGCTACCTAGTCACCTGTGAGTATTGCAACTGTCCTTTGTCAGATATTTAAAAACTCTAGTCCAGTTTACTATTAGTTAACATCAAATCTGGCTTTTTCTCTTGCAGGACACTTTCTTAGGATCTTCGATCTTAAGAAAGCATCTCCTAAGAAGCATCTCCTTGTGTCATTTTGTTATCGTTGCATTGTAAGACAGCCTAAAACTCGATAGTTTTAAAAAACGACCAATTATGATCTCTTAGAAGTTTGTGGTTTGACTGGTGTAGTTGACTAATCTAGATTGGTTTAGTTAGGAGTGGCTCAGCTCCACCTCTCTTTAATCCTCATCCTGTCTGTCCGATGACTGGGCTTTCTGAGAAACGTTCTTCTCTTGATAACAGCAAAGGCACAAGGGAGAATGGGTTAAAGTGAGTGTGCAAGCATGTTTAAAATCTATGTTATAGCACATCTACTGTCATTTCAAAGGTCAAAGCAAATCACATGGGTAAGCCCAACATCAGTGGAGAAGATATTCCTTCCATGAAAGTGAGGACACGAGAGTGTGAATATTTCTGAATAATAATTTAATCTACCACACTCTCTTTAATTCCTATATCCTGTCCTACCACCCCCAACCACAACTCCTCCATAACACTATTCCCTGAATTAGTGATGAAAACACTGGCTCTTAGTGGTTTTTCCTCAGTCTTTTTGTGCAGAAATTTCCCACTCTCAAGACAGTCCTTTCAGAATGATTCCAACCTTTTACCTTCTATAGCGTCTTTATGATCACAGGAAACTCAGCATCTTTGGGCATCGAACTTCAAGAGTCGTGGTCATTTCTACCATAACCCTGGTTCTTTGCCCCACACTTAAAGGCACTTCTAGGGATATTTTGTCATTAGGATTTCCAGATAACATGTGGTCATCAATTTCTGTATCTTCCCCAAACCCCAGGGCACATGGATGAAGATTAATTAACATAGTCTTACCACGTTAGAACCAGGGATCCTGGAACCCCTTTACGTGCTTGATCACTTAGGTAGAGAAGAAAAAGCCCAGGTATCACAACTCATCTTAAAGGTTTCAATATCCTTAGATTCTACCATCCCGATGGTCACAAAGCAGTCAGAGTTCCACTGCCCTTATGCCCTGTATTGTGAGTTGTCAATTTAGGGTGTTGAGCTGTGGTTGAATAAATAAAAAAGGGAAAGTTTCCATGTTTATGATTTTGTTACTATTTTCTTCTTTGATTCATCATCCAGTACTGGTTATGTAGGTAGAAGCCTACCTGTTATAACTTAAACAGTTCATAGAATGCCTCAGTCAGTGCCTCAGCATATTTTTCCCATCTGGATGCCATAATAAATAAAACTACACCCTTAAACATGATTTCTTCAAGTCAGCATCTCATCTGTAAGAAGCTCACATTTTGGACTTAGGTACTTTGGTAAGACCTAACATTAAGTTACTAATTCTTCACATGTTTGTTACTGGATGTTGATTAGGAGTATAGATAAAGTAGGAGTAGATACATTGGGAAAGGAAATCAGGGATCAGAAAAAGGCTTCTCTTTGACATCTAAAGCTACTCCCAGTTAATAGATTTGTTCATAATTTCATTGCTGCCATATTGGTGCATAGAGATTCTTAAAATTAGACACTTTCAAACTTGAACATATTTGCGGAAAACGAGATGAAAATCCCTGTGCTTAGTTTTTTGCCTAAGAACCTGTGATACTCAGAGGAAAGTTTAATACCTCATTGTTTTATTTATGCTTGTTTTACATCTATAGGGTATTGTATTCCAGAAATTATAGAGGGCATGTAAAATTGCTTTTAAACTACAAAGCACTATGTGATGAATTGATAATATCACTGTAATTATTTCTGATGTATATGTTTAATTAAAATGTATGTTTCCAACTTCAAAGATTAAGGAATTACAAGGTATTTTGGAGTGTAATACTTTGACCTTATTACTGATGAAGTACTATTAAGTGGATAATAAATTGTAACTTTCATTATGTTATACCTATTTTGAACATTAATTTCATATGAGGGAACTTTTAGGACATGTTTTAGGTGTTATGAGAATAATATAATAATTTCCAATTCACTCAGAATCTTGGCAACATAATGACAAAATTGTTCTATTTTCTATTTAAAAATATTATACTTGGGGATTTGGGGGATATAATTTCTTATTAAAGATCCATAAACGTTATATATATATTCTCCAAACACTACATATTTATAATATCCAAAGTATTATTACATATATTTTTGTCAATATATTTACATTTAACTCTTTTATGAGGATCACATATTAAAACAAAAATTATAATGCTGAGTTTGGAAAGAAGAGTAATTTTCTTTTTACTTCCTTCAGTAGCAGCTCAGAGAATATCAGAACAAAACTGTTGGCCTTTATGTTTATTTCAAATTATTCTGATATCATTTTAATAATATTAATATGTACATGTATAGAGGACCTAAATATAGTATATTAATAATTCTGTAGCATATGCATTAATATAATACATTTTATAATGTACAATTTTAGTTTCATAGGGTTGAAACTGTGCCCAGCCTCATTTCATATTTTAATTCCTTTTGTAATTTATTATTTGACATACTGGTTGTTTAAGAGTCTGTTGTTTAATTTTCACATATATGTGAATTTCCAAAATTATCTTCAGATATTGCTTCCTAACTTTTCTCAGTTCTTGTCAGAGAACATATTTTGCATGAATACAATCCTAAATTATTGATATTTGTTTGACAAACTCACTTGGTCTAACCTGGACAAAGTTTCACCTGCCTTTGAGAAGATTGTGGATTCTCTTGGTTTTGGGTGGGGTGTCTTATAGATTTCTGTTTAGTTTAGTTGTGTTCTGGTCCTGGTCAAGCCTTCTATGCCCTTGGTGATCATTTACCAAGTTGTTCTATTCATTTTGAAACAGAAGTTACATTTTAATTGTCTATTTCCTCTTTCAATTTTGTCAATTTTTTTATTATATGTTTTGGGTTCTTTTGATAGATGTATTATATGTTTACAACTGTTACATCTTCTTTATAGACTGACCCTTGTATCATTTAAAAAAATTTAGTGTGTCTCTCTTAACATTTTGAGTATGGATACTTGAGAGTGTGCCAAATCCATTCTGTTCCCTCCAGTGGCTGCTAGGATTCTAGACTTCATGTGGCACAGTGATTGAAAGGCTGCTGGTTTTCTAAGCTACCAGATAGCTGTGGAAATGAGGATGAAAATAGGGCAAAGTAGAAGCCACAAGCTCGGTGTTTTTCCTGAGATTCAGCAAACCTGATTGTGGCAAACCTCTGGTTACTTCCTATAGTTCTAAAAAAAAAAAAAGTTGATTTTTGACAATTTTTTTTTAACCAGTGTTCTAGTTACTTTTATGGATAATCAGATTTTCAAAGGAACTTGCTCTGACATTCCATAAACTAGAACTTCTAATGGAAGTTTTATTGGAATTGCATCATCTTCCAGAATAAATTTTTAAATATATATATATATATATATATATATATATATATATATATAACTTTATAATGTTAAGTATCCCATTCATCCATAGAGTATTGTTTTGCATATACTTAGGTATTATTTTTATATTTTTATATCATAATGATTTTTCATATGGTCTTGGTCATATTTGTTAGGTTAATTTCCTAGAATACTTCTAGTTCAGCCACTGTAATTGGTAATTAGGCCTATATAAATTAGTAACACATGCACCAAAACTTCTTTTTTGAGACAGATTCTTGCTCTGTTGACTAGGCTAGAGTGCAGTGGTGCGATCTCAGCTCACTGTAACCTCTGCCTCCTGGGTTCAAGCAATTCTCCTGCCTCAGCCTCCCTAGTAGCTCAAACAACAGCCACATGCCACCACTCCCGGTTAATTTTTGTATTTTTAGAAGAGATGGGGTTTCACCATGTTGATCAGGCTGGTCTCAAACTCCTGACCTCAAGTGATCTGCCTGTCTTCACCTCCCAAAGTGCTAGGATTACGGGCATGAGCCACGGCACTCAGCCTGACAAAACTTATATCTATATCTATCTATCCATCTAACTATATGTGTATATATATATATATATATATATATATATATGCTATATATTTCTATTTCTTTCCACATATGCACAAGCACACATATATGCACATATGTATTTTTAAGATATTACAGAGGTATTATGGCTAGGCTTGGAATTGGAGAGGAATGGACATTAAGAAACAAATAATAAAATAAAACAATGGCTTTTCATTACCTTTGTCAGAAAGTGAAAAAATGTGATTAATTCAAAGTTACGCACTAAAGCCAAATAATGTGACTACCAGATCATTTGTTTCTTTATGATTTTGACAACTTTTAGATGATAATAAATTTTCATTATGCTCAATCTGGTAACAAATACAAAGAAAGAATTAGTTTCCTCTGACTAATTTGACATGTTAACTCCTTTAAAGGATTAAAGGATACAAATAATAGCAGCTTTAAAACTAAAAAGAAAATGTTCCCTATTGAATGAGTAGTAGGAGGAAAGTAGAAAAAAATATTTTCCTACTTTGGTTCTGCAATGCTCAGTAGCAGAACTTTTTACTTTTAACTAACATTCAGAAACTTATGACACACTTGCATAGCAGTCTAGTAAGAAGAGTTTAGATCAGAAACCACACTTTCAGAAAGCAAGCACATTTCCTTCCCATGGGAGATTTTTTCACAACAGCCTCTTTAGCAATTTATTCATAAGCTATTTCTTTTTCTCCTAGGTAATATAGTTCAGGTAAAAAGGAATGAGATTCACATAAAGTAGGTGTGGGAGTTGGTCTGGCTTAAGCACCTCAGGAGAAAATACCTCTTGTAATATCTTTCAGTGCATAGCTTCCAGATTCTTTACAAGTGTTATGCCCACTTTCAGACATCACTGTTATTGGAGCAATGTCAAATGACACAGTCTCTTAGATTACCAAGGGAACAAAGACAGAATAAATCTGATAACTGTTCAACAGGCAGAACAGAGTACAAAATAAGCAACAAATAATGCAATGTTGCATTAAGCTGAAGACAATATTTTTTATTCTCCGTGTTCTGCTTCTTGCCTTCTTATTAGCTTTTCTCTTACCAAGGCTTCATCTTTTGTTCCAAGGCTGTATTTACCCAAACCAGACCAGAGTGCCCATGCATGCTTCAACCATGCTAACTATGAAAGCTGATACAGCTAAGTCTCACTACAAAAAATAAAATGATTTATTAAAGACACAGAAAGATTTACCACTAAACATTTATTTGAATAACTCTTAATTCTTAAAAAAAAAAGTCAGAAAAAAATTTTGCAGTCTACCCATCTGACAAAGGGCTAATATCCAGAATCTACAAAGAACTAAAACAGATTTACAAGAAAAAAGCAAACAAACCCATTCAAAAGTGAGCAAAGGATGTGAACAGACACTTTACAAAAGAATACACATATGAGGCCAACAAACATATGAAAAAATGCTCATCATCACTGGTCATTAGAGAAATGCAAATCAAAACCACATTGAGATACAATCTCACACCAGTTAGAATGGCAATCATTAAAAAATCTGGAGACAACAGATGCTGGAGAGGATGTGAAGAAACAGGAACACTTCTCCACTGTTGGTGGGAGTGCAAATTAGTGTAACCATATGGAAGACAGTGTGGTGATTCCTCAAGGATCTAGAAATAGAAATACCATTTGACCCAGCAATCCCATTACTGGGTATATACCCAAAGAATTATAAAATGTTCTATTATAAAGACACTTGCACATGTATGTTCATTGCAGCCCTGTGTACAATAGCAAAGACCTGGAACCAACCCAAATACCCATCAATGATAGACTAGACAAAGAAAATGTGATACATAGACACCATGGAATACTACACAGCCATAAAAAACGATGAGTTCATGTTCTTTGTATCTACTTGGATGAATCTGGAAACCATCATTCTCAGCAAACTGACACAAAAACAGAAGGCCAAACACCGTATGTTCTCACTCATAGGTGGGTGTTGAACAATGAGAACACATGGACCCACAGGGAGGGGAGCATCCCACACTGTGGTCAGTTTAGGGGGCTAGGGGAGGGACAATGGAGAGTGGGGAGGGTGTGGAGGGATAACATGGGGAGAAATACCAGATATAGGTTATGGGGGGATGAAGGCAGCAAACCACCTTGCTATGTATGTACCTATGCAACAATCCTGCATGATCTGCACATGTACCCCAGAACCTAAAGTACGATAAAAATGAAAAGAAAAGAAAAATACTAAAAAACAAAACAAAACAAAAATTATGTCAAGTTTAACTCAGCATTGCTTTGCTCTTCCTTGAATAAGAGCATGGCCCCTGCAGTATTCTCTTTTTCCCTAGCAATTGAGCTTTTTCCTCAATTTTCAGTTTATTGTCACCTACACCTTGGAAGCCATCTATATCCGCCAGCATGGCTAATTTCTCTCTTCCCTGAATCTTTCATTTTTAATCAATCAACAAATATTGCCCATTTTTACCTTATATTTTCATCCACTCTAATTAGTTCATTTTCACACTGCTAAAAAATACTGCCCAACATGGTGGTGGGCACCTGTAGTCCCAGCTACTCAGGAGGCTGAGGCAGAATTACTTGAACCTGGGAGGCAGAGGTTGCAGTGAGCTAGGATTGAAGCACTGCACTCCAGCCTGGGCAGGGGAGTGAGACTCTTGTCTCATAAAAAGAACTGCCCAATATTGGGTAATTTATCAAGGAAATAGGTTTAATTGACTCACAGTTCAGCATGGCTGGGGAGACCTCAGGAAGCTTAAAATCATGGTGGAAGGTGAAGGGGAAGCAAAGCACCTTCTTCACAAAGCGGCAGGAAGGAGAAGAGCTGAACAAAGAGGGAACAGCCCTTTATAAAGCCATCAGATCTCATAAGAATTCACTCGCTATCAAGAGAACAGCATGGGAGAACACTCCTATGATTCAATTACTCCCACCTGGTCTCTCCTTCGACATGTGGGGATTATGGAGATTACAATTCAAGATGAAATTTGGGTAGTGACACAAAGCCCAACCATATTATCTACATCTTCCCTTTATTTTCCATTCATTCATTTCTTATTAGCAAAAGCTAATATACATATTAATTTTTGAGTTTCGAGAAACTGTATTATGTAAAGAAGGGTTTCCAGAGAGTGGTGTGAACCCAGAAAATCTGAGACAGGTCTCAGCTAATTTAGGAAGTTTATTTTGCCAAGGTTGAGGATGTGCCTATGGCACAGCCTTAGGAAGTCCTAACAAAATTTGCCCAAGGTCACTGGGGCACAGATTAATTTTATACATTTTAGGGAAATATGAGACTTCAATCAATATGTGTAAGCAATACGTTGGTTTGGTCTGGAAAGGCAGGACAACTTGAAGCAAAGACAGGAAGACTGGAAGCCCAGAGGGATCTTCTAGGTCACTCAGATAGGTGAGACATAAACAGTTGCATTATTTTGAGTTTCTGATTAGCCTTTCCAAAGGAATCAATCAGATATACATCTATCTCAGTGAGCACAGGGGTAACTTGGAATAGAATGGGAGGAAGGTTTGCCTTAAGCAGTTTCCAGCTTGAGTTTTCCTTAGTGGTGTTGGGGGCTCAATAAATTTTCCTTTCACAGTGGTACAGAAATTCTTAAAGGGGAAAGAAAGAATAATTCTAGTATTACCTTCTGGAAAAACCAACCTACCAACACTGACTCTTTTCAATGAGGTGCTGAAGTTATCATCAGTATGTTCACTCTTCACCCTTCTAGATGCTTGCTCTATGCTGTCTTGCACCCTCAGGGTCAGCAAGAGATGTGCTCTGGGATTCTTTTGCCATCAAGATGGTGAGTTTCAATAAGTAATTCATATTGTGTTTTCTGCCTTACATTGTGACCCCTTTAAAACAGTTTCATTATAGCTTAGGTATGTGACTCATTGGTTGAACTCAGGCACTGGAACCTATGACCACAATGGCATCAATAAGGCCTTGAGAATAATCCAGTTTTCACTGGTCAAGAACAATAATTAACTAAAATTAGAGCATTGTCTTCTATCTTATGAGTCATCTATGTAATTATAATATATTTACCTCAGGACTTAGATTATTCAGTGATAAATTATGCATAAAATTATAGTTGAAACTAAGAAAGAAAAAGGTCCTTCTTGAATTTAACATTGAAAACCCGACCCAAGTTATACATTAAATCATATGTGAACATATTTTCTAAGTTTCTGAAATGTAGTCAAGAGTGGCAGCCCACTCCTGTAGTGCCAGCTACTTGGGAGACAGAGGTGAGAGATTCATTTGAGCTGAGGAGTTCAGACTGCAGTGAGCTATGATTGTGCCTATGAAGAGCCACTGCACTCCAGCCTGGGCAACACAGCAAGATCCTATCTAATAAAAAGAAAATATTCTGAAATGTAGATAATAAAATATTTTAATATGCTAAGATGGAGAAATTAAGTGACTATTTATTCATTTTCCATTTAGAAAGTTAGGCTTTTGCCTGCAGAAATTATGTGCATATGCCCTTTACTCTAGTTAACTCTCTAGATCATTTTGCTTGAATGTTTGTTTTTGTTGGAGTTAAGAACTTGTTATTCTATTTCCCCTCTGTTATATATAATATATTCAGTTGATATCCCTTAAACTGTAGAAACACAGCTCTATTTGTTTCCATTGTTATTGTTTCCCTAATTTTATCATCTTCACTGCTGTTTCTTTTTTAAAATCACAAGTTGATCCTTTCCCTTTTCTTGTAAAAATTCCACTTTGATGCTCCTTCTGCTACTAGAGTAATTAATTTTATGTTCATAAAGTCTGCTATGTCTTCTACTGAACATTTATTTTTCTATTAATCCAGCAATTTGTTGCTTTGCTTTTAAAAAAATCTGATAAAAAATATTATATTTATATATTATATTTATATAATATATATTGATAATCTGCAAAAACTGAAAAATAATCAGTCTAAATATTTTACTTTGTCAGTAACTCAGAGAATGAGCCCTCCATTTCTAAACTGAAAAGTTATATATGATAAATCTATTTTACAATGGCATGGTTTTATAAAAAATACAATGCATTTCCACTTTTTTGGGTAATCATGAAAACCTTTAGTTCACTGAAGAAAGTAATAGGTTACTCTGGGGCTCGTTCTGGATATAATGAGGTAAGACTACACAACTCCTACACAATGAGCTTCTCTTTGCACTTGGAATGGCACCTACTCATACTAAGGCTACAGATAATAATTAGTGAACAGAGGATGATCAACCTTTGTGCGCAAAGATCTCAGCTAATGCCTCCAGTTTCACTGTGTTCTGTCTTCTACCTTGTTGAGCTCAAAAGTCAAACTAGAAAAGTAAACAGAGAGATAAGCCTTTTCTCAGAAATGGACAATTGAATAGAGAAAACTTATTTTTATGGGATTTGCCAAAAGTATAAAAAATAATAAAATAAATGCAAACACAAACCTGGCTTTCTGGGCACTCTAAAAATAAGTATTTGTAGCACTAGGTTGGACTCGCCATTTAGCCTTGAGTTGAATATTTAAAGCTTATGTTAACATCTAGAAAACATCTTTTAATTTCAAAGGAGAAATTAAAAGGAAACTTAGAGATTTTAAATTTATTAGTCCTAGATTACTCAGCTAGTTAGGGGCAGAATAGAAACAAGAAACAAACTTCTTGACTCCAAATTCAAGTTTTTTCTGCCCATTTTACTTTCTAAACATAGAAAAATTTGGTTAAATATTCTCTAGACTGAATTTCTGTCCTTGGAAAAAATGAATTCCTGGTGTACTACCTAAACTTGCCTGTGGATCTTCAGTATGTTTACCAAGAGATCATGAGAATAACCTATTAACCGTGGTTATTCTCCCTCCCCACTTTTTAAACAGCCCACAGACATTTCTGTTATTTCAAGATTTGACTTTCTGCTATCTCTGTAAATCTCATTTTTAAAATTCTGTTTTCCTTGATCACTGTAACCTGGAACACCTCCTTGTTGTCTCTTGAAACTCAATGGCATTACAATTCTCAGTTGAAATATTCTTCCTCCAGATACTCTCATAGCTTACTCCCTTGGCATTGCCAAGTTTCTGTGCAAATGTCACCTTATAAGTGAGGACTTTTTTAACCATCCTATGTAAAGTAGATCTATCCTAACTCTAAAAATCCCCCTTTCTTTTCTGTGAGATGTAAAAATATTTTTTAAAATCATATATATATATATATATATATATATATATATATATATATATCTGTATAGCCCTTATTATTTGACATACTAATTTTTTGCATATTTATTTCTTAATTATCCTATTCACTAGGAACACAACTTCCATTAGGGTATATTTTGTTTGCTTCATATACTGCCGTGTGTGTAGAACCTAGAACAGTGCTTGGCATATAGTTTGTGCCCCATAAATTTGTTTGACTAAATTAATGAACATTTAATGCTTCTCTCCCAGGTGCCCATTTCTCCAACTTCCTTCACTGCTCAACATATATCACCACTGCCTTTCATCTAGGACTGCTAGGCCTTCCAACCATAATGAAATATAAAAAATGCAAACTTTAGCTAAATCACTCAGGGGAAGTTATACCAGCAAAATGACAACAAGGCAATGGGTCTTTTTTGGATGTGCACACATTGCAGGAAATGAACCACTAATGTCAAATGAAGTCATAAGCCTTCCTCTTTCTCTACCTTGTGCACACATTGCAGGAAATGAACCACTAATGTCAAATGAAGTCATAAGCCTTCCTCTTTCTCTACCTTGTTCTCAATGGTCTAAAATCAGATATTTCCACAAAACTCCCATAACAAGTTAAATAAACATTTATCTCAACATTTAATACACCTTACTTTACTTTTGTAAATAGTGGTCCCTCTAATCTGATTACGAATTTCTTAAGATCAGAGACAGATCTTCATCTTTCTTTTCCTCATGATGAATAAAACATAGGAAATGATCGGGTTAAAAGAAAATGTTGGTGCCACAAAAGAAATAGCACTAGAACATAAATTTTCTCAGCAAGGCAAATTTACTTCTATAGAAGGGTGTGTCTTGTGGATAGAGCAATGGTGAGAGCACACCAGACAAGGGAGGGGAAGGCAGTCTTATCCCTGTTGCAGCCAGTCCCTACTGCTGTGACTTTCTCCTATTGCCTAGGGTTGAACTGCACAGTCTAAGCTAATTTTGATTGGCTATTTTAAAGAGAGCAGGGGTATGATCCAGAGTGGCAGGGTGAGTAGTTTTCTTGGGAAAGAGGGTTACAGAACAGTTGACTAAGCATGACTAAGGACAGAGCAGATGATAGAGGCTAGGAGGAGATTGTTTACTGAAACTAGGGGCAAAGAGGTGTAAAGAAAGAGCAAGTAAATTTTAAAATGGAGAACAAAGAACAGGAAAGCTGAACATACTGACATATTGGCTCTTTGAAGAGGAATTCAGAACTCATTGTACTTAGCAATTTTCCCCTCTTGGATTTTAAAGAAATTTAACAAGCTAAAACTTTGAAGAGGAATTTACTGTATCCTACACTAGTAAATTTTTACTTAATTGACTTGAACTAAATATAGTGAAATTAAGACAAGATGATCTCCATGAAGTCAGTAACTGCCTTGTATCTTTAGAATTTCAGTGTTTGGAGCAATGCTTACAGATAGCAGGAAGTCTGTAAAGGTGAAATTAATGAATAAAATAATGAGGCAGAGTTGGAAAAAGGCAAAAATTCTGAATAACAGGAAGACTGATTGACTTATGCCAAAAATCGAAAGACAAATAGAAAGAGACTAACAGAAAGTCATCCAGAAAAAGACTATCTCATAAAAAAAAAAAGTATGATTCACTTTATTATTCTAATTGCTTTATTGTAATGGTTTGGAACCAAACTCAAAATATCTCTGAGGTATGCCTCAACTTACATATCTATGACAAGGTTTAATTCGTAAATTAGGCACAGTAAGAGATTAAAACAATCACTAACAACAAAATAGAACAATTATAATAATATATGGTAATAAAAGTCAAGTATAAATATGGTCTCTCTCTCTCAAATTAATGTAACATTTTTGGACTGAAGAAAGATAAAGCATGAATAAGGGGAGGCTATTGTATTTCAAATCTTATTTCGCTTATTTTCTTTTCCTAAACACCTCACTGAAACCTTACTTCACAAATAGGTTCAAAGGGCCTAACTTCCCTACATGATGAATAATATTTTAACAACACATATTCATACACATTTGCTTCAAATAATATTCACCTAAAGGAAGCTCTCCATAAGTCTTTAAATCTAAACACTTATAATTTATTAAGCATGTTATACTAATGAATTACTAGCAATTTGCCTATGTAACAGAAGCTTCAAGTTCCACATATTTTTTTTGTTAAGAAATGTAAATATTTTTATAGGGTGACCCCTAGAAATGTGTCATTCTATTAGGTGCCTGATAACCACTGTGAAAGAAGATGAATGTGTATAGAGGCACTGAAATAGCTACTTATCCTGAGAAGCCAAATCCCATTAACCCAGCTAAATTGACTCTACTCTAACTGATTTGATCAGAGAATCACTTACCAGAAATCAGAGACATTTGCCACTACATGCGAAAATAGTATCCTAAACTGCTTTCAAGTTTGAATCAAGGACAGCAATAGAATATAAAGGAAAGTATCAACAATGAACAATTCTGGGTGCTTCTTCCCACTGCTTCTGAAGAAATGAAGGCTGACTTTATCTGAGCTATTGTATGTATAATTGTTAAATAGCATTCCCCAGTAAAAAAATCAGGATAAACCCCAAATAATTTAATGTATTCACATGAAACTTGAATTTATTATTATTAAACTTGAATGTTATAAATTTTTAGAGTTGCATTATTGTATGCATATATATCATTAAAATTATATATTAACAATTCCCCAAATTCAGATGATTATTATATAATTTAAAAGTTTCTATTTGTTTCATTATATTGTTTGCATTATCACTAGTAACATTTATTAGTCTTTCTTGGTGAAAGTCACTATAGTAAATGCTTTACACAGATTATCACATTTAATCCTTATAAGAATCCTTAGAGGCGAATTACCAAATTATCATTATTTCCCTATAAAATAAAAGAAAGAGGCACAACACAACTAAGATAAGGTTTCTGCTCACAACACATTTACAGTTTTAAAAGAGATTAATAGGTTGGTAGGTTTAAGTTATACAAATATTAAGCAATGACTGGGCACAGTGGCTTATGTCTCCCAACACTTTGGGATGCCAAGGCAGTCAGATTTGCCAGGGCCCAGGATATCCAGACTAGCCTGGGCAACATGGCGAAGCCCCATCTCTGCAAAAATATGAAAAATTAACCAGGCATGATGACATGCTTCTTTAGTCCCAGCTACTCAGGAGGCTGAGTGGAAGGATCGCTTGAACCAGGGAGGTTGAAGCTGAAATAGGTCATGATTTCATCACTTCATTTTAGCCTAGCCACAGAGCAAGACCCTGTTTATAAATAAATAAATAACATAACATATTAAGCAAAGCAAGGCATAATTTAGTATTAACTTGATTGATGCAGAACCTATAGGAGATATGAAGCCTCTAAAAACAGAAATGTTTATAGATGATTCCATAGAGAAAATAAAATTAAGCTGTGAGAAACTGATATATATTTGATAGGCCCACAGCAAAAGGGAAGATATTTGAGCCAAAGACAACAACACAATTATAATTAAAAACAGAAGTTAGAATATAATGAAACAAAAGCTTTCCAGAAATACCTTTATTATAGAAATTTTTTCTTTATTATGTCACTTATCTCTTTTATTTAGAAAACAGTTCTGTAAAATGTTGGTAAAGTATTTAATATCCCCAAATCTTGTATCTCCAGTCAAAATATTTCTTTATGTAATTCCCTTTATAAAATACGCTTCTTTGTATTGTAGCAGTTTGTATTCTTTCTTAGTTGAATGAATAAACTGCATTCTTTTCACTCAATAAATTAATGTTGAACCATGACTTTTTTTAAATATGACCTTGTAGTTTCATGATCTTTGTAAAGAAAAAGAGCAAGTTTTTAAAACAGTTTTAAAGTGCACATTTTTTAACAGAGAAAAATAATATTTCTTTACAATGTGTACTCTTTGTTCATATACTAAGAGCCTCTGTCTACTGGGCAAATAGGTAACATAAACGAGAAAGGAAAATAAGTTTTTGTCCAAAGATTGCTAATTGTTTGAAAAGCTTATTTTCCTTCTTTGGTTATCTTACTTGTCTTAAGAGAACATAGTCTTCCCTTAAAAACAGTATCGTATGCTCTGTTTAGAGAACAGAGTCACAAATATCTCTGGGGTGACTGAAGAGTCTCTCTCAGATCTATAACAATAAGTTATTTTTTGGAGCATAACCATTTTGCGTTCACCCAACTATGCTCCTACACTTTTTTTTTCTTTTCTTTTTTTTCACTAAAAGAGGGTTGTAGAAACTAATCCCATCCACAGCATGACTGACCAAGATAAACAAGAATTTCTTAAGATTTTCCATAATAACCTCCTGATATATTTCTGTATAGAAAAAAAGACACAGAACTGTTTGCTAGTATCTTTGTGCTCCTGAGCACAACCAAACACTCAGCTTACACTGAAATGACAGTGTTATATAATATTCCTAAGTCAACTATTCTCTTCATGTCTCATATCCTTTTAATCTCTGCTAGTGTTCCCCACTGACTGTTTGTCTTCATCAAATATATGGATATTTAGGATAGATAGAGACAGGAAGAGAGAGAGAGATTTGGATGCAGTTTTTTGCCTCTTTTTCTCTTTTTCTTGACTTATCTAAGTACTATATTTCCTGAAAGTCTTTTTTTACTCTGCTCTCTGGAAATCACATTTCATGTTTCCTAAGCTTCCCTATGAACTCAAACTTTTCACAAAAATTCTCTGTCTCCAATTTTTCATCTCAATTGAAATAAATCTTTTTCAGGAATACTCTTTTTACTTAAACTTTTCCAAAAGTAGTTATTTTTGTTTTATGTCCCATAAGCCATTTGGCAACATCAATCATTCCCTCATTGCCCAGCTCTGCCATTAACTTACATTCTTATCAGCCTCCCAAGGTCACTGGAAAATTTTCAACTAGGCAACAAAATTTCTCTATTCCTAAAATGCCAGCATTATCTTGATACATTGACCACTTTTATTCCATTAGACTGGGCTTCCATCTCCTTAAGCCATTTATATTTGCAATCATAGACCTTCTTTCCAGGGCCCTGAACCACTTCACTCCAGCTTTACTTTTTTACAACTTGATGGTAGCATCCTTGCTGTTCCCTAAATATGACAAGCTTATTCTCACCACGGTGCCTTTGGACAAGCTCTCTTTTCTCTGGAATGTATGTGTCAGTCAGGATGACTTCAGCTGCAAGTAATGGAAAAATGCAAATTATCTTAAACAATAGGACACATAATATAACATAAATGAAATTTGAGGGAGACCAGGCTTTATGGTTTATTGACCCATAAAGAGCTCAATAATGTAATCAAGTTCTTAAGTTCTTTCCATTGTTTAGTTCAATCATCCTTCATGCTGGCTGCATTATACATTCAGTCTTCATGTTCTGAGAATGTCTGTCAGTAGGAATTATGATGAGAGGCTTTTTCGTTAACATCTACAGTTGGATTTTCTCACCCTCCAGAAGAGTGATTGACTTCTTTTCCAAGAAACCTTCATAAAACTGCCTTTTCATCTTATTCTCCAAGGGATGGCAGGGGGAGACATATCACCATCCCTAAATCAGTAACCGTAGAAAGGCAGAAGAGATTACTTTACTTGGTCAACAATAATTAGAATCTAACCTTAAATATAGGGATAGGGGGTTGGTAAGACATTTACATTTATGGCTAAATGAGTGCTCCCTATGTGAGCTATTAATCTAACATGATACGGGGATTGAGCTTAAAGAATCTACAGAAAAGAATATTTCCTATGATCCTTATAGCTGTGATTTTCAAACCTCATTTGTGTTTGAGAAATATGTTGTCCAAATTAATGCTATGCAGGGGCAAAGTAGTTGAAAGATACTAAAGCAGAGCTCTTTTTCTTGCAGAAGATAGGAGTTAGTGATGTTTCTACTCTCACCTAGAAAGTTTTCAAATGTAAAGTTGAAACTCTGAAGAAATCCTGGACTTCTCTAGCATCATAATTTAAAAACTGCTATCATCTTAGATTGTTTCTTGAGTGATGCTCAGTTATCTCAGCCAGGTAAATGTATCTCATTGCTAATATAAAAATAATGGGCCAGATTTGGTGGCTCATGCCTGTAATCCCAGCACACTAGGAGGATGAAGAAGTAGGATTGCCTGAGGCCAGGAGTTCAAGATCAGCCTGGACAACATAGCGAGACATTGTCTCTACAGAAATTGTTTTAAAAATTAGCCAGACATTGCGGTGTGCACCCGTAGTCCTAGCTACTCTGGAGGCTGAGGAGGGAGGATCACTTGAGCCCAAGAGTCCAACGCTATAGTGAGCTACTACTGTACCATTGGACTCCAGTCTGGGCAGCAGAGTGAGACTTTGTCTCTACAAAAATAGGAAAGAAAAGAAAAGAAAATTGTATCTAAAGCTCCTTGTTTCCTTGTTATTGATTGAATAAAATCGATTATTCCAAATATCAGGAATACTTCATCATCATTGATATTTAATTATGAAAATGAAGAAGCTAATTATGATTCTGCTTCACATACCACACTTTTTAACTCTACAAAAAGACAAATATCAGGAATGCATATAGATAAAGTCCATATATTTTTCATGAAGTAAAAGATTTATTCATCTACATAAAAACCAAACCTAGAGTTAGCTTGTTTATGCTAAGAAATGGCTTAACACACACACACAAATCTTCATTAGACTATTTCATTTAGAATAACTATCTAAACCTTGTTGGAGTATGGTTAATACAACTATGGGTTTTTTTTTCCCCATAGCCAAATCTGTTACTATATTGAGCCTGAAAGACTCATTTACATGTTGAGTTATTTACATTTTGAATTCTTGACATTTTGATTAAAAGTTTAAAGACCGAATCTGCAAGCACCTACATTTATCTGCACCAAGCATTTCCACTTTTTCTTTATTGATTGAGATATGGGAAAGGGGGATAATAAATGTCATGTGCTTTTAGTAATCAGGTCACACTCCCTACAAGGACATTGCCTTTCTAGAAGAATAGTCAGAGATCAGTCACAAGAAGGAGTTAACAAAGGTCATAAAGCATTAAACTCAGATATCTGAATTGGCTTTTTGTGAGCTAGCAAGTGCTAATCTCTAATCAGGGACAACCACTGTGATTTAAGAATAAAGTAAGCAGTAGAATCATTACACTTTTGAAAACAACTGGTTTCCATTTATTGGACTTCAAAAGTGTGCAGAACTTCTTCTCTGCTCAAGTTACTTCAGAGTCCCTGGATAGAAGCAAAACCAAGATTATATTTCAGAGGACCAAACTCTCAATTTGGTTGTTAGTGGTACACATTTTTTATTGTTATTTATCAAAAAGTCAGTAAGAGGAAAAATATAATTCAAGGTGTGTGTGCCACATTTCTCACGTTTTTGGTCATAGCAGCCATCATAAATCAGAGTTGGCCCCTTTCTTTGCATCTATTTTCCTGATTTAATACATTAAGCATAAATCTAAAAGTGAGACCATTTTGAAAGATACAATGCCTAGGCCGGGCACGGTGGCTCACGCCTGTAATCCCAGCACTTTGGGAGGCCGAGGAGGGTGGATCACGAGGTCAAGAGGTCAAGACCATTCTGGTCAACATGGTGAAACCCCGTCTCCACCAAAAATACAAAAATTAGCTGGGCATGGTGGCACAAGCCTGTAGTCCCAGCTACTCGGAAGGCTGAGGCAGGAGAATTGCTTGAACCCAGGAGGCGGAGGTTGCGGTGAGCCAAGATCGCACCATCGCACTCCAGCCTGGGTAACAAGAGCGAGACTCCGTCTCAAAAAAAAAGAAAAAGAAAAAGAAAAAGATACAATGCCTAAGACAAACGATAACTGTATAAACTAAATAGAATGAAAGAGGATGATTGCCATTAAAATAAATGAGCATTTACTAACTGAAGAAAGATACATAAAGTAAGCATAAGAGAAGAACAAAAGTTCATAAGGGTATTAAGATATTGTTTCCCTTAAGAAATAAAGGTTAGGTTGGGTGCAGTGGCTCATGCCTGTAATCAGAACACTTTAGGAGGCTGAGGTGGGAGGATTGCTTGAGGCCAGGAGTTGGAGACCAGCCTAGGCATCCTAGCAAAACTCCCATCTCACCATAAAAAAGAAGCTAAGGTTTAAATGAATGTATAATACAAAAATAAATGTGCAGAAAAAAAGACTGGATATTAAGGGAAAAGTAGAAGCTTCTTGAACAAATTTACCAAATGACAGAATTAGCAAAATAAACAGCTTAAAATAGATAACTGATTAAATGATAAAATTTAAGAAGTCAAATGTAGTTCAGAGTGGAGAGTAGGAATGCAATGTAATGACTAATGATAGAATAGCTGATATATCACAAATTCAGGCTGACATCTACAAACGGCCCTTACGTTTCACAGTAACACAGGTCTCTCTCTAGTCAGTTTTCCACTAGTACACTCTGTGAACGTCAATGCCTCCACTGAACCTTGTAATTATTGAGCCTAGAATGCTAGGGAGCACTGTTCTTAGTATAACTTGAATGAATGGCCTCTCCTAGAGATCAGTAAGCACCACGTGCATGGCTGCCCTGTCCTCCATGATGTTTTCCAATTCTATGTGCTCTCCTCTGCAGTTTGACTATGGATGCCAGCTCTTAAGTCATTCTCGCAGATAACTTTACCATTTTTTTTTTTTTTTGAGAAAGGGTCTTGCTCTGTTGCCCAGGCTGGAGTGCAGTGGTGCAATCTTGCCTCACTGCAGCCTCCACCTCCCCAGGTTCAAGTGACTCTTCTGCCTCAGCCTCCTGAGTAGCTGGGACTACAGGCGCACACCACCACGCCCAGCTAATCTTTTTGTATTTTTGGTAGAAACGAGATTTCACCATGTTGGCCAGGTTGATCTCAAACTCCTGACCTCAAGTGACTCACCCATGTTGGCCTCCCAGAGTGCTGGGATTACAGACATGAGCCACTGCACCCGGCCTTATCTTCTGTTTATGACAGATAGAAAACAGTAAACGGAACTACATCAAAATTCTGCCACCAAGTCCACAAATATTTCTACACCTGTCTCCATCCTTTCTTATTATTCTGCAGAGGAAATTATTCTCTTAATTCTTGTCTAGAGACAGTTACTCCATCATCAAGTATCCTCTTTATCTCAATGTCTTCATATTGCATGCATTTATGGTTTATCATGTAAGAACTTAATCACATCAAAATCCTCTCTCTTCATTCTTATCATCCCTCCAGCTTCTGTCCCACTCTCCAGATCTTCATAGCAATTTTTCTCAAAAAGACCTGCCATTTCTACTCACAGTAAACACCCTTCAATCTGCTGTAACTTAGGTTGCTAGGGAATTCCATGTTACTAAACACAGGGAGCACTTTTCTTGCCTAAGCTAAGTGAGTGTAAGTTACAAGTCTAGTTTCCAACATCCTCAAAAAGAAAAAAGCAACCTCTTCCTTTCTCCTTCATTTAGGCTGAAATGCATTCATGATCACACGGGCTAGAGTAGCCACTGTAATTAATCTATTAATCTATTTGTCTATAATATAGCCAATTCTAGACTGTCTTTATTACTGTAAACTTAAAGTAAGGCATGAGGTATTTTGGGTAGCATCTGTCCTCCTGCTTTGTTTTTCAACATAGTGTTGGCCATTCTTGATCTTTTTCCTCTCCATGCAAGTTTTAGAATCAGTTGTCAATATTCACAAAATAACTTGGTAGAATTTTGGTTGGATGGCATTAAATCTATAGATTGAGTTGGGAAGAACTACTATCTTGACAATATTGAGTCTTTGTAGCCATAAACATGGAGTATTTCTTCATTTACTTAGTTCTTTGATTTCTTTCATCAGAGTTTTATAATTTCCATGTATAGATTATATACATATTTTGTTAGATTTATACCTAAATACAGTCAGCCATTTGTATCTACAATTCTGCATCCACAGATTCATCAACCAAGGATAAAATAGAGTCCAAAAAATACATTAAAAAGTCATTATACACTAAAAATGTAAATAATATGACAAACATTTAAAGTAGCATTTATATCATATTATGTTTTATAAATAATCTAGAGATATTTTAAAGTACATGGTAAAATATATGTAGATTATATAAGGGACTTAAGGATCCATGAATTTTGGTACCCATAGACAGTCCTGAAACCAGTTTCCCATGAGTAGATACCAAGAGATGATTTTATTTCTTTTTGTGGTAAGAGGTGCTAATATAATTGATATTGCATTTTAAATTTCAAATTTCACTTTCTCATTAGTGATGTATAAGAAAGCAGTAGATTTTGTATATTAACTTTGTATTCTGCAACTTTGCTATAATTACTTATTTATTCCAAAAATTTCTCAGTTGATTCTTTTGGATTTTCTACATAGAGAATCATGGTATCTACCAACAAAGAGAGTTTTCTTTCTTTCTTTCCAATCTGTATATCATTTATTTCAGTTTTTTTATTTTATTGCATAAGTTAGAGCTTCCATATGATGTTAAAGAGCAATTCTGAGAGGGGACATCCTTGATTTGTTCCCGATCTTAGTGGGAAAGTATTGAGTTTCTCACCATGAATTATGATGATATTAAGTATGATGATTTTGATAAATATTCCTTATTGAATTAAGAGTTTTTTGGATCCAAGATGGCTGATCACTAGCAGCTCAGGATTGTAGCTCCCAGTGAAAGCGCAAAGAACGAGAGGACGCCACACCTTCACATGAATTCTTGTTGCTCACGCAGCAGGAGATTCCCAGTGGAGGAGCCCCACGGGTTGCCAGCGCAACTCTTGTGACCAGCGAGGCGGTTTTGCCGGCGCCTCGGAGCGTCGGTTCTTGGTGCAGAATCAGAAAAGCACCATCAATCTTAACAACGCTGATTTAGTCAGCGCAGTGGGTTGCTCAGATTTCAGCGCTGAGAATCAATAAGTTGGACGTCCACTCGGAAACCCAATTACAAAGACGGTAATTATAAAGACCACAGATGGATAAATCTACAACGGAGGGAAGAAAACAGCCAAAAAAGGCTGAGAATGCCCAAGATCAGAACGCCTCTCCCTCAGCAGGGGATCACAGTTCCTCATCAGCAACGGAACAAGGCTTGATGGAGAACGAGTGTGTTCCAATTACAGAAACAGGCTTCAAAATGTGGATAATAAGAAACTTCTGTGAATTAAAAGAACTTGTTCTAACCCAATCCAAAGAAACTAAGAACTTTGAAAAAAGGTTTGACGAAATGTTAACAAGAATACACTATTTGGAGAGGAAAATAAGTGAATTGATGGAGCTGAAAAACAATACGAGAACTACATGAAGTATGCACAAGTTTTAACAGCCGAATTGATGAAGCAGAAGAAAGGATATCAGAGGTCGAAGACCAACTCAATGAAATAAAACAAGAAGACAAGATTAGAGAAAAAAGGATAAAAAGGAACGAGCAAAGTCTCCAAGAAATACGGGACTACGTGAAAACACCTAATCTACACTTGATAGGTGTACCTGAATGTGACGAAGAGAATGAATCCAAGCTGGAAAATACACTTCAGGATATTATTCAGGAACATTTTCCCAACCTAGTAAGGCAGGATAATATTCAACTCCAGGTAATACAGAGAACACCACAAAGATATTCCTCAAGAAGAGCAACTCCAAGGCACATAATCGTCAGATTCACCAGGGTTGAAATGAAGGAGAAAATACTAAGGGCAGCCAGAGAGAAACGTCAGGTTACCCACAAAGGGAAGCCTATCAGACTTAGAGCAGATCTCTCAGTAGAAACCCTCCAAGCCAGAAGAGAGTGGGGACCAATATTCAACATCCTTAAAGAAAAGAACTTTCAACCAAGAATTTCACATCCAGCCAAACTAAGCTTCACAAGTGATGGAAAAATAAAGTTTTTTGTGAACAAGCAAGCACTCAGAGATTTCATCACCACCAGGCCTGCTTTACAAGAGCTTCTGAAAGAACCACTACATATAGTAAGGAACAAACAGTATCAGCCTTTCTAAAAAATACCAAAAAGTAAAGAGCATCAATATAATGAAGAATTTACATCAACTAATGGGCAAAATAGCCAGCTAATATTAAATGGCAGTATTAAACTCACATATATCATTATTAATTCTAAATTTAAATTGATTAAATCCCCCAATCCAAAGACAGGCAATTTGGATAAAAAACTAAAACCCAACAGTATGCTGTACCCAGACCCATCTCACATTCAAGGATACACAAAGACTCAAAACAAGGGATGGAGAAAGATTTACCAACCAAACAGAGAGCTAAAATAAATAAATAAAAAGCAGAAGTTACAATTTTTGCCTCTCATAAAATAGTCGTTAAAGCAACAAAGATCAAAAGAAGCAAAGAAGGACATTATATAATGATAAAAGGAT